>NW_027509141.1:367500-400000 GCF_051911475.1 Siphateles boraxobius | reverse complement strand
TTCTCTGAAGAAAATACGAGTCACGCTTGTTGTGTTGTTCCCAACATGAGGCTGGTTTGTGGATGGTTGCTAGGGTGTAGTAATGTGGTTGCTAGGTGCTTTCTTCCTGTCTGGTGTCCAAGAGTCTCTGTGATCTCGAGATGTGAGTTGGTTCAATGTGCGTCTGTGGGATTTTTGTAGTTTGAAATTCAGACACACTACATCCGCCATGTCATCATGCCATGTGACCTGTGGAGTCCGTTACATCACATCCCTGTCACTCACAAATCCTCTCCTGTGGCCTCATGGGATAGTAAAGTGCCCATCGTACACACACTTCAGAATATCGTCTGAAAAAGCCTTCGGTTTTATGAGTACTGTGTGTTTGGAAATACCACTCTCTGTTGGCCTACTGTTTTTTGCTTACTGTGTAGTAGGGAAGAGTGTGTATTGGGACGAAGCAAGAGTAGTTCACTCTTTTTAAACACACAGGATTCGAGGATTCATTATGTTGGTTTGACAAAACTGGGGCAAACCAGCAGCTTGCTAAAACATGACAATATCTGTATATAAAATTCTCAAAATTATTTGTGCATCAGCTTTTGAGTTCTTAGTTTATCCTGCCGTTGAAAAGCCTCTGAGAGCCGATGACACGATGGAGAAGATGACGGGAAACACGGGAAACACGGATCTCATGCCTGAAGCCTCGGATCCGAAGCTTTCTCCATTATTCCCTGATAATCACCACAAGATGGAGGAACACACACACACAAGCGCGCGCGCGCACACACACACACACACACACACACACACACACACACACACACACCTACGCACGCACACACACACACACACACACACACACACACACACACACACACACACACACACACACACACGCACACACACACACGCACGCACGCACGCACGCACACACACACACACCAGGAGAATAAACACTGGGACTGATCGATATTACAAGACTTACCCATTTGATTGAGTGCATTAAGAATTTACCATGTTTTTGTATAACAATGTTTTGTGTAAATATGCAAATAGGCATTTGCTAATTAATTATGCACTAATTTGCCGTTCAGGTTCAAAGTCAGGTTCAAAATACTTCTTTGATTTTGTTGACATGTTAAAGAGGATTTTGAATTTCTCTTTTTAGCACTCCATGAATCAACATTTTCACCGTGTTTTTAGAAATAAAATGTGACCCACAACCCAGTCACGAGTCACTCTGTGTATCTGTGGGAATAGCCAACAATACATTGAATGGGACAAAATTATCGAGTTTTCTTTTATGCCAAAAATCATTAGGATATTAAGTATATCATGTTCCATGAAGATATTTTGTAAATTTCCTACCGTAGATATATAAAATATTTATTTCTGTGAGTGGATGCTGCACAATCGCGAACACAAACGCACAACTTTAAAGGAGGTTTTCTCGATGTTTAGATTTTCTTACTCTCCTTGGGTTGCCACCTTGTCGTGGTGGAGAGCCTTGCGTGTTCCGATGAACCTGAGAGCTTAAGCTCCTCGTAGGGTCACCCATGGCGGTAAGGTCGAGGGGGAGGTTCCAGACAAAGAGCAACCCAAAGGGATATACCATCATACCTCAACAGAGAAAGAATACTCTGTACAGACTCTATCACCACTGCCTTGTGGTTAGCTTCAGGGAAAGCAAAAGGCTAAGGGAGTAAACCCCAACAGAAAATCAGGAGTGGAGCCCCTTAGGCGGATGGTGAAGGAATTTGTCACCATCCGGCAACTCCTGCAGCTGCGCTGACACTGACTGTATTGCCTCGCCTTTCTGCCAGATCCTGCCAGCAAAGCTAAGAGGGGGGTCCTGACGTCTGGGCAACCCAGGATCTCCATATTATTAGCCCAGGCCTGCACCTGGAGAGGTCACTCCAGCTGCACTGTTCAGTGCAGAAACAACACGGGGAGCAGCAGTGTACCAGTGATAAGTCATGGCTCATTTGGCGTCGAACCAGGCGCTAGGGGTTGCTCCCGACGGTGGGAGGAACCATCGTGTTCCATTGGGTCGTTACCGCCCGCCTTAACCCGGGCAGCCCACGGGCAGTTAGGTACTACCCCGCCACAACCACAAAACCCAGCACCTGGAAATAAACAAAAGACCAAAAAATCGCTAGACGACGCTAGAAAAAACGCTATCATCAATAGCGAGCTGTTAAGGCTCAACATCGATGTTGCCGCCCTTCAGGAGACACGTCTTCCATCTAGTGGAAGTCTAAAGGAGAGAGATTACACTTTCTTCTGGCAAGGACTGGAGCAAGACAAGCGCCGACTCTATGGGGTCGGCTTTGCAGTGCGAAATTTTCTCTTACCATCAGTAGAACCTCCTTCTCAGGGGACTGAGCGTATCCTCTCCCTCCATCTCACAACCTCCTCGGGACCCTTGCACATCTTCAGCGTCTACACCCCCACACTATGCTCTACAACTGAGGATAAAGATGCTTTCTATTACAAACCTGAGGCTAAAATCACGGAGATTCCACCGAAAGACAACCTGTTTATGCTCGGAGACTTCAATGCCCGGGTGGGCGCTGACTACACCTCCTGGCCACAATGCATTGGACATTTTGGCGTTGGCAAGCTAAATGAGAATGGACAGCGACTACTTGAGCTATGCTCTTACCACAATTTGTGCATTACCAACACCTTCTTCCCCACCAAGCCCCATCACAGAGTGTCTTGGAGACACCCCAGATCCAAACACTGGCACCAGCTTGACCTTATTGTTACTCGGAGACCCATGCTCAAGCACGTGCTCGTCACCCGCATGTATCATAGTGCCGACTGCGACACGGACCATTCCCTGGTCAGCAGTAAGGTGCGTTTTCAACTTAGACGAGCCCACCGCTCGAAGCAGAGGGACCGCCCTTCTGAAGGGCTGCGGGAATGTTTCGCCAGTGCCATAGATGAGGCACTGGAGAACTGCCCTGTAGACAGTGTTACAGATCATTGAGATCATCACAGATCGCCAAAAGCAGATGGAGAGATGGGTTGAGCACTGCCAGGAACTGTACTCAAGAGAGAACATTGTTGCTGACACAGCCATTCGAAATACCATGCCTCTGCCCATCATGGAGGAGCTTGACTCGCCACCCACCATCAAGGAACTTGGGAAGGCCATCGATTCACTGGCCTGTGGGAAAGCACCAGGCAGTGATGGAATTCCACCAGAGATTATCAAGGCTGGAAAGGGGAGCTTTCTCCTTGGCCACCTTCACAACCTCCTGCTCAAATGCTGGGAAGGCGGAATTATACCCCAAGACATGAGAGACGCTAAGATCCTGACGCTTTATAAGAACAAGGGCGATCACAGTGACTGCAATAACTATCGTGGGATCTCCCTCCTCAGTGTTGTTGGGAAAGCCTTTGCACGTGTCATTCTTAACCGCCTACAACTGCTCGCCGATCGTGTGTACCCGGAGTCGCAATGTGGGTTCCTAGCATATCGGTCAACAATTGACATGGTGTTCACCCTTAGGCAGCTACAGGAGAAGTGCCGGGAGCAGAGACGTCCTCTGTTCCTTGCCTTCATAGACCTGACCAAGGCGTTCGACATGGTCAGTCGGACTGGCCTCTCCACTCTCCTACACAGGATTGGATGCCGCCCCCCCAAGCTCTTGAAGTTGATTATATAATTTCATGAGAATACGATGGGCACAGTCCAGTATGGCGAGTCATCCTCAGACCCTTTTCCAATCAAGTGCGGTGTGAAGCAGGGGTGTGTTCTGGCGCCAACACTTTTCGGCGTGTTCTTCTCCCTGCTCCTGCGCTATGCCTTCTGCAACTCTGAAGACGGGATCTTCCTCCATACTAGTAGTGACAGGAACCTCTTCAACCTTGCCCGCCTCAGAGTAAAGACTAAGGTCCGCAGGGTACTCATACGGGAGATGCTGTTTGCAGATGATTCTGCTCTTGCTGCACACACTGAGGGTGCCCTCCAGCGACTTATCATCTGTTTTGCAGATGCATGCACAGAGTTTGGCCTTGCCATCAGTATTAAGAAAACCAAAATAATGGTGCAAGATGTCAACTCCACTCCAGAAATCACTATCAGCGACCACACCCTGGAAGTGGTGGAGAATTTTCACATACCTTGGCACCACCATCTGCAGCAACCTATCCTTGGATACTGAGCTCAATATAAGGATAGGCAAAGCAGCCACCGCCATGGCTCGACTAGCAAAGAGGGCTTGGGATAACACTCTATTGACAAAACTGAAGATGTACCAAGCATGCGTCTTGAGCACCCTACTCTATAGCAGTGAAGCTTGGACTCTATGTTCTCGACAAAAGCAAAGATTGAATGCCTTCCACATGCGCTGCCTCAGACGACTCCTGAGCATCACCTGGCAGGATCGTATCACCAACATAGCCATCCTGGCCCAGGCAGGTATGCCAAGTATGTACACCATCCTACACAGCGGCGACTGCGCTGGCTTGGTCACCTGTGCAGGATGGATGACGGTCGTATCCCAAAGGACGTTCTGTACGGGGAGCTTGCCACAGGAATACGACCATCTGGACGGCCAACCCTGCGCTATAAGGACACCTGCAAGCGAGACTCGAAAACGTGCAGCATCTGTCCGGCTGATTTGGAAGCAGTGACATCGGACCGTGAAAATTGGCAATCCACCGTTAATACTGGTGTCCTTATAGCCGAAGAAAAAAGAGCAATGCAGTGGGAGAAGAAGAGGACTCGCCGGCAGCAAAGCGTTCAGCCTGTTCCCATTGACATCACCACTGCTTACACCTGTAGCAAGTGCCAGCGGTGCTGTCGCTCCCGTATCAGACTCTACAGTCATAGTAGAGTCTGCAACCAAACCACAGACTGACCTGGGTGCAGATTCTAAACCATTGTCTCTCGAAGACAGAAGGATGCCAACAGATTTTTTTGCACCCTCAGATTCCAGATTTACAAATAATTATATATATCGGCCAAATATTGTCCTATCCTAACAAACCATACATCAATGGAAAGCTTATTCCTTCAGCTTTCAGATGATGTATACATCTCAATTTCAATAAATTGTTTTTGTGGTCCAGGGTCACAGATGGGGTGTTATGAAGAAACCTGCACTGCACAAAGTGTTCATTTCGGTGTGTGTGAAGCTGCTGCACTTTTTTGGGCTCAGTGCTTGAGAAAAAACTCATTTTGTATGTTTTCTTTCCAATAGTCTGAAACAACATGTTTTGAAAAGCCAAATATTCCAAAATATCAAAACTGACTAGTGCATGAAAAACAAGAGTTTTGCCTGCGGCGTCTTGAACAAACCCATGTCTCAACATGCAGTCAGAGACTAAAATACCATTTCATGAGCCTCTTTCCTCAGTGTTTCTGTGTGAAACATGCTTTAATCAAGATACATTTACTGCAGAAGCAACATGACTTCTGAAAAATTTCAAGGTTTTGCTTAAAAAAAAAAAGAAAAGAAAAAAATCTGCCAATGGGGTCAGAAAAATAATCTTGTTTTCCCGTTGAATTTAGTTTATTTTTCTGACTCCACTAGCAAATATTTGTTCTTGTTTAAGCAATGACAAATTTAACACATTTACATTGATTTAAACAGCAGATATTCAGTTTAATTTCCCTGGAAGCTCAAAATTAATGACTTATTCAGAAAGAGGCATGACGACACAATCAGAAAAACGTCAAATATGATTGGACTTGTCTTGACGGTGAGCTGGAAAACCCCTGCACATCTGTAACGGACCAAACAGAACATGAATACAGTAAATAAACCGAGGAATAAGGAACACCGGGATGTTGAGGGATTACCAGTGTTATAGGTGTCATTGTGAAACTGGAAGCTGGTAATCCCCGTGAACTTCCAGCTCTCAGGGAATGGGGTTTTCTCGGAGTTGGACGTTCGTATGGTCTTATAGCCAAATCGGCTCGTTACGCTGGAGTTTTGAACGAGTGCTGGATGAAAAAATCTTACATTGGTGCTGTCAGTGGGGATATACTAGATGATGTCTGAACGCTCGAGACATGGCCACTCGTGCTGGGTAGAGCTGATGTGTGGAGACCGACGAGACAGCAGATCTCTGTAGGAGAGACTCAGTGCGGACAGAAGCTCTAGATTACAGGGTTTAGGCCTGTACTTCCCTTCACACAACAAGCGTCACCCACGCAGGGTGTGTGTGTGTGTGGGATCTGACAGCGCTAAAACATGGAGCCCAGAGAACAGGATTTCACCATTTCAGCTCGAGAAGAGTTGAAGTGAGTTCACAGTTCACACACTGTTTCTCAGTGAGAGAGTCATGAATGCTGTCAGATGTCCAATGCTATTTACAGTATTCACCAAAATTGACCTTTTAAAGAAATTGTTCACTCATTTATTCACCTTTATGTTTTTCGTCATGAAACACAAAAGCAAATGATTATCAGAATGGCTATGCCACTTTTTTCCATGCAAATAAAGCGGAACCGACTGAAAGCGGGTTACCCTTTATTTAAAGGTGAAGTTGTTACAGTTGTAACATCGTTTCAAAGCAGCTTTACAGGAAATGCATGTTAATTACACAAATATGTATTGAGTAATATTAAAGGACTGCATGTACTTTAGGATTAGGGTTTGGTTCAGGGTTAGTTGCATGTAACTATGCATAATTTACTGTTAACAAATACATGTAATGTATATCTACATCACCTCAAAATAAAGTGTTTCCTGAAAATGTGTCTCATTCGCTACGGAAAAACTGTGACTAAACGCTAAGTAACAATATAAGTATTTTACCTGGAATGAACAGAACCTGTGCTGATATTAATTACGCATTACTGGAGAATGGACTTTCCATTGTGGAAGTTACCAGAGGAAGAAGATTCATATCTGAGCTCAATCACACACTAATTCACAACAACGTCTCAAAGACTTTGCTAATTTTCAACAACATGTTTAATAGTGTAGAATGATGTAATTTCCACAACAATAGTTCCTACTCTGCCAAATATCAGTAATTAGGAGGGATCAATTTTGACAACTTCCAATTTTCTGAGATAATTTGTTCTGCAATTAGTATTTATTCCTCTTTTACAGTGAAGTGGTTAATCTGGGAATTTAATAACACATTATCTTGAGAAATATGAGTCAGAAATTCAGAGTTAACTTAGTCTTCCCCTTTCCATGGATGTGAGACTAGCGTGACACTTTCTCCCTCATCCCACGACTCCTATAACTGCTGATCTAGGATCAGTTTACGCTGCCTATAACTGCTGATCTAGGATCAGTTTACGCTGCCTATAACTGCTGATCTAGGATCAGTTTAAGCTGCCTATAACTGGTGATCTAGGATCAGTTTAAGCTGCCTATAACTGCTGATCTAGGATCAGTTTAAGCTGCCTATAACTGCTGGTCTAGGATCAGTTTAAGCTGCCTATAACTGCTGATCTAGGATCAGTTTACACTGCCTATAACTGCTGATCTAGGATCAGTTTACACTGCCTATAACTGCTGGTCTAGGATCAGTTTACGCTGCCTATAACTGCTGATCTAGGATCAGTTTAAGCTGCATATAACTGCTGATCTAGGATCAGTTTAGACTGCCTATAACTGCTGGTCTAGGATCAGTTTAAGCTGCATATAACTGCTGATCTAGGATCAGTTTACGCTGCCTATAACTGCTGATCTAGGATCAGTTTAAGCTGCATATAACTGCTGATCTAGGATCAGTTTACGCTGCCTATAACTGCTGATCTAGGATCAGTTTACGCTGCCTATAACTGCTGATCTAGGATCAGTTTAAGCTGCCTATAACTGCTGGTCTAGGATCAGTTTAAGCTGCCTATAACTGCTGATCTAGGATCAGTTTACACTGCCTATAACTGCTGATCTAGGATCAGTTTACACTGCCTATAACTGCTGGTCTAGGATCAGTTTACGCTGCCTATAACTGCTGATCTAGGATCAGTTTAAGCTGCATATAACTGCTGATCTAGGATCAGTTTAGACTGCCTATAACTGCTGGTCTAGGATCAGTTTAAGCTGCATATAACTGCTGATCTAGGATCAGTTTACGCTGCCTATAACTGCTGATCTAGGATCAGTTTAAGCTGCATATAACTGCTGATCTAGGATCAGTTTACGCTGCCTATAACTGCTGATCTAGGATCAGTTTACGCTGCCTATAACTGCTGATCTAGGATCAGTTTAAGCTGCCTATAACTGCTGATCTAGGATCAGTTTACGCTGCCTATAACTGCTGATCTAGGATCAGTTTAAGCTGCATATAACTGCTGATCTAGGATCAGTTTAAGCTGCATATAACTGCTGATCTAGGATCAGTTTAAGCTGCCTATAACTGCTGATCTAGGATCAGTTTATGCTGCCTATAACTGCTGATCTAGGATCAGTTTATGCTGCCTATAACTGCTGATCTAGGATCAGTTTACACTGCCTATAACTGCTGGTCTAGGATCAGTTTACGCTGCCTATAACTGCTGATCTAGGATCAGTTTAAGCTGCATATAACTGCTGATCTAGGATCAGTTTAAGCTGCCTATAACTGCTGATCTAGGATCAGTTTTCGCTGCCTATAACTACTGATCTAGGATCAGTTTAAGCTGCCTATAACTGCTGATCTAGGATCAGTTTAAGCTGCCTATAACTGCTGATCTAGGATCAGTTTACGCTGCCTATAACTGCTGATCTAGGATCAGTTAACACTGCCTATAACTGCTGATCTAGGATCAGTTTAAGCTGCCTATAACTGCTGATCTAGGATCAGTTTACGCTGCCTATAACTGCTGATCTAGGATCAGTTTACGCTGCCTATAACTGCTGATCTAGGATCAGTTTAAGCTGCCTATAACTGCTGATCTAGGATCAGTTTACACTGCCTATAACTGCTGATCTAGGATCAGTTTACGCTGCCTATAACTGCTGATCTAGGATCAGTTTAAGATCTAGGATCAGTTTAAGATCTAGGATCAGTTAAGCTGCTATATAACTGCTGATCTAGGATCAGTTTACGCTGCCTATAACTGCTGATCTAGGATCAGTTTAAGCTGCATATAACTGCTGATCTAGGATCAGTTTAAGCTGCATATAACTGCTGATCTAGGATCAGTTTAAGCTGCCTATAACTGCTGAACGAGGATCAGTTTACGCTGCCTATAACTGCTGATCTAGGATCAGTTTACGCTGCCTATAACTGCTGATCTAGGATCAGTTTACGCTGCCTATAACTGCTGGTCTAGGATCAGTTTACGCTGCCTATAACTGCTGATCTTGGATCAGTTTACACTGCCTATAACTGCTAATCTAGGATCAGTTTAAGCTGCCTATAACTGCTGAACGAGGATCAGTTTACGCTGCCTATAACTGGTGATCTAGGATCAGTTTAAGCTGCCTATAACTGGTGATCTAGGATCAGTTTAAGCTGCCTGTAACTGCTGGTCTAGGATCAGTTTAAGATCTAGGATCAGTTTAAGATCTAGGATCAGTTTATGCTGCCTATAACTGCTGATCTAGGATCAGTTTAAGCTGCCTGTAACTGCTGGTCTAGGATCAGTTTAAGATCTAGGATCAGTTTAAGATCTAGGATCAGTTTATGCTGCCTATAACTGCTGATCTAGGATCAGTTTACGCTGCCTATAACTGCTGATCTAGGATCAGTTTAAGCTGCCTATAACTGCTGATCTAGGATCAGTTTAAGCTGCCTATAACTGCTGAACGAGGATCAGTTTACGCTGCCTATAACTGGTGATCTAGGATCAGTTTAAGCTGCCTATAACTGGTGATCTAGGATCAGTTTAAGCTGCCTGTAACTGCTGGTCTAGGATCAGTTTAAGATCTAGGATCAGTTTAAGATCTAGGATCAGTTTATGCTGCCTATAACTGCTGATCTAGGATCAGTTTAAGCTGCCTATAACTGCTGATCTAGGATCAGTTTAAGCTGCCTATAACTGCTGATCTAGGATCAGTTTAAGCTGCCTATAACTGCTGATCTAGGATCAGTTTAAGCTGCCTATAACTGCTGATCTAGGATCAGTTTAAGCTGCCTATAACTGCTGAACGAGGATCAGTTTACGCTGCCTATAACTGCTGATCTAGGATCAGTTTAAGCTGCCTATAACTGCTGATCTAGGATCAGTTTAAGCCGCCTATAACTGCTGATCTGGGATCAGTTTACACTGCCTATAACTGCTGATCTAGGATCGGTTTATGCTGCCTATAACTGCTGATCTGGGATCAGTTTACACTGCCTATAACTGCTGATCTAGGATCAGTTTACGCTGCCTATAACTGCTGATCTAGGATCAGTTTACGCTGCGTATAACTGCTGATCTAGGATCAGTTTACACTGCCTATAACTGCTGATCTAGGATCAGTTTACGCTGCCTATAACTGCTGATCTAGGATCAGTTTAAGCTGCCTATAACTGGTGATCTAGGATCAGTTTAAGCTGCCTATAACTGCTGGTCTAGGATCAGTTTAAGATCTAGGATCAGTTTAAGATCTAGGATCAGTTTATGCTGCCTATAACTGCTGGTCTAGGATCAGTTTAAGATCTAGGATCAGTTTAAGATCTAGGATCAGTTTATGCTGCCTATAACTGCTGATCTAGGATCAGTTTAAGCTGCCTATAACTGCTGAACGAGGATCAGTTTACGCTGCCTATAACTGCTGATCTAGGATCAGTTTACGCTGCCTATAACTGCTGATCTAGGATCAGTTTACGCTGCCTATAACTGCTGGTCTAGGATCAGTTTACGCTGGCTATAACTGCTGATCTAGGATCAGTTTACACTGCCTATAACTGCTGATCTAGGATCAGTTTAAGCTGCCTATAACTGTTGATGTAGGATCAGTTTTCGCTGCCTATAACGGCTGATCTAGGATCAGTTTACACTGCCTATAACTGCTGATCTAGGATCAGTTTACGCTGGCTATAACTGCTGATCTAGGATCAGTTTAAGCTGCCTATAACTGGTGATCTAGGATCAGTTTAAGCTGCCTGTAACTGCTGGTCTAGGATCAGTTTAAGATCTAGGATCAGTTTAAGATCTAGGATCAGTTTATGCTGCCTATAACTGCTGATCTAGGATCAGTTTACGCTGCCTATAACTGCTGATCTAGGATCAGTTTACGCTGCCTATAACTGCTGATCTAGGATCAGTTTATGCTGCCTATAACTGCTGATCTAGGATCAGTTTACGCTGCCTATAACTGCTGATCTAGGATCAGTTTACGCTGCCTATAACTGCTGATCTAGGATCAGTTTAAGCTGCCTATAACTGCTGATCTAGGATCAGTTTAAGCTGCATATAACTGCTGATCTAGGATCAGTTTAAGCTGCATATAACTGCTGATCTAGGATCAGTTTACACTGCCTATAACTGCTGATCTAGGATCAGTTTACGCTGCCTATAACTGCTGATCTAGGATCAGTTTAAGCTGCCTATAACTGCTGATCTAGGATCAGTTTAAGCTGCCTATAACTGCTGGTCTAGGATCAGTTTAAGATCTAGGATCAGTTTATGCTGCCTATAACTGCTGGTCTAGGATCAGTTTAAGATCTAGGATCAGCTTAAGATCTAGGATCAGTTTATGCTGCCTATAACTGCTGATCTAGGATCAGTTTACGCTGCCTTTAACTGCTGATCTAGGATCAGTTTACGCTGCCTATAACTGCTGATCTAGGATCAGTTTACACTGCCTATAACTGCTGATCTAGGATCAGTTTACGCTGCCTATAACTGCTGATCTAGGATCAGTTTAAGATCTAGGATCAGTTTAAGATCTAGGATCAGTTTATGCTGCCTATAACTGCTGGTCTAGGATCAGTTTAAGATCTAGGATCAGTTTAAGATCTAGGATCAGTTTATGCTGCCTATAACTGCTGGTCTAGGATCTGTGTTTTGTGCGTATCTCAAGAACTGCATTACTCCGATCTTTCAGTTTTGTGAAGCAGATCAGCTGACCTTGGGCAGATTTTGAGTAAATAACAAATTTCAGTGAATAAAAAACGAATCCATTGAATGCCATTGAAAGATTATTAGGTCGTTATGATAGTTTTATAGTGCTTTCTCATCCATTTTGAAGCTTGAAAGCCACCACTCATGCTTGATGAATGGAAACGAGCGACCGGCACAGTCTTCAAACTTTGAACGTTTCATGTCCCACGGAAGAAAGAAACTCGTACGGATTGTTGTCACGAGGAATAATAAAAGCATCCAGTGACAGCTCAGCGTTTCACTTCTACAGCAGTATGGCTCATGTTTATTTTATAAATGAAAAGTATGCATAGGGCTCTGAAAGGCGCAGTGTAACACTTTCTGAGAATCCGCTGATGATATTGAATGTTTATTTGTTTCATATGAAGTAATTATATACAAGATATTTTTGCATTCATAAACAGCCTGTGAGATGCAAACAAACGCAGTAAACTCTTCAAAGTTCTTCAACTCTTCGTTGTGTTCTTTCTTTTCCTGCAGCTTTTTGCTGACAAATTTTTCAATGTGCTCTATTGTATCTTTTTTGTATTTCACACAAAAAGAAGCACGAACACTGTTAGGTGTTCACGCGCTGTGATTGTGGAGGCGACGCTCTGCCACGCAACCCAGCAGGGAGAAACAGGGAAAACCTCCGGAGAAGCAGCTGTGGACACTAAGGCTATGTTTACACTGAAACGATCTGAAGAGAACACGCGTTGCGTTTTCACTTTTTATTCAGGGTTTAGACGAGCGGTATGGGGGGGAAACCTGCAAGCATATGGTGACGCAAAAGTGTCTGAAATTCGATGTAGTACGCACTCCAGGCGGCTAGGGGGCAATGTGGAGCACTGCCACACAACAACACAAGTCAGCACGCCTGCGTACAGCCTTCCTTCTACTTCTCTCCCTAGTAGTGCGAAATCAAAACATGGCGAAGCGAACAGCAAAAAGACTCTTGTACGTCTATCAGAGCTGCTAGGGCAACTTGAAGGTCCGACGTATGGAAATAATCCGACATGTTGTTTGTCATGTTCCTGTACTGGCGCATGCCTGTGACGTAAACGCGTATGCGACGAGAGCCACCGTGAGCAGATTTGCATTTTTACCCTTTAGACGGGAACGCGACGGTGGAGCGTTTTTAAAGATTTCCACTCTGGAGGGTGGTTTCACTTTTTTGCGTTTTTAAGCCCCAAAAACGCTGTCGCCTAGTAAACGAAAGGCACATCTGATAAAATATTTTTACATTTTCACCAGCGAGCGTTCTCGTGTAAACAGGGCCTAACCAATCAAAACCTCTCTGTTCAGCTGGAGAAGTGGGAAGCTTATGTTAGACTATATATGATGTTCAAGCTAAGATCTTTGAGAGTTTCTCAATATGCGTTCTCATACTGTGTCATTATCAACCATCAAAGTCAATTTCCAATACTCAAGAATGCAAGTACAGAGAACGCACGAATGTAACTGGATCTGTTCTTGAGATCGAGGATGTATTGAGAAAATCAAACTGTTAAAAATCCCAGAAGTCATCACTGCATCCCAGATAGCTTAAAATAACTTGATGTTGCGACAGAAACTTTTGACTCTCTCTTTTCCAGCACTTTTGCTCCACAGATGCTCCTTTGCGCTTAAAGAAGATTAAAGAAAATAGTACAACTGTCACGGGGTGGTTCAGGGAAGACAAAAGCTGAAGATATAATCCAAACGAGTTTAATTCACAGAACAGGCAGACAGGCAAACGGGTGCAACAGCATGTAAAACACAAACAATACCGGACACAGAACTGAATACAAGCAGGTACTAAATACACAGAGACGATTACGACAAACGACAGACAGCTGTGAGGAATGTAATAGGTGTCCATGGAAACAGATTGGTGGCGGGAAACTCAGGCAGGGGAACACACGTGGCAAAACAAATAAAACTGAAAGTCAAACAGAAGCCTAATGGTGACAACAATGAGCATACTCAGGCCCTAAAGAGACCAGTCAGAAAAATGGAGCGCAACTGGAAGAAAACAAAACTGGAGGTATTTCGCATTTCATGGGGAGAGAGCATGATTGCATACAGAGAGGCCTTAAAAACTGCTAGATCTGCTTATTTTTCAACACGTCTAAGAGGAAACAAACAGAACCCTAGATATTTATTTGATTTGATACAGTGGCTAAATTAATGAGAAATAAAGCTTCAACCCCAGACGTTTCCAAGCAGCACAACAGTAATGACTTTATGAACTTCTCAACACAATCTCATGAAAGTGCGTATCTATACCACGAATGTTATTTCTTGTGCCATTTATACACCAAAAATGTTTTTTGCGTGCATATGATACACACTGAAAACCCCTTGGTTAGGATTAGGGATGGGGAGTGCGTGCGTATTATGGCTCGTTTCCACTGAGCGGTACGGTACGGTACAGTTCGGTACGGTACGCAATTATTTGCGTTTCCACTGTCAAAAGTTGTGAATGGTACCAAAAAGCCGAACCCTACCGTACCACTTTTTGGGTACCCTTCCGTTGGGGTACCTAGCACAGTGGAACGGTACTAAAGGGTGGAGCTAGACTCACTGCAGAACGCTGATTGGTTGACAGAGTATCGTCACTTGCGCGTGCTACAAGGGGACTGACAACAAAAGCAGCGCCATTTTTTTTAAGTTGGAATATAATACTACGGTTATTCTTTCACGAAATGTATTTTTAAGAGTTTTTCAGACGAGAATGTAGTTGTTTAAAGCTCAAATCTGTGGTTTATTTATAATGATTTATGATAATTTGATCCATTCCAGGCGATCACCGGGCGCTCGGCGCTCATGTTCCCCGCCTGGAACAGCCTTTCCTCGGCTAGTCGTTCTGACGTTTGCCGCTGACTCTGTAGTGGTAATTCGTCTTGTGTAAATTTAACGGGTTATCTTTGGTCTCATGAAACGATAATTCGTTCCCTGGCCAATCGTTTTGGCTGAGGGCTAAGTGAAGTTTCATATATTTAGGCTATATAACTTTTCCGTTGTAACGTTAATGTTATACCAGCGCTGAATTTGTATATTTGACTGAATTTTTTGCTTTATCTCTTATTGTATAGCTTATTGTAACGTTACCTTTTACTTATACTTTTATAATGGCTATTATTGCTAAAACTGAAATTTAACTGGGTTGAGTTTTGTCATTTTTTTATTTTATTACAAGATTATAACTGTAATGTTGTTTATTGCAACATTTGTACAAATGCAAATATTGCCTGGAATATGTTTAATATTTTTAAAATTTAAACGAAAAGATGCAGGGTTTTTTTATATTTCGTTTTGTTATAAATAGGCTAACGTTAAACATGCAGTAAATAATATAATCAGGTCTATACATTGCCTGAACCACATTTGTGTGCCTATAATGTTTATAATGTATTTAAATGAAAACGAAAAGGGACAGAGTGGTGTTTTATAATATATTTAGTTTTATTGTTGCCTAAAATGTATATGCAGAGCGAGCTGAGTGACGCTTTCAAGAACGCGCTGTTCCATTTGGAGAATAACCGGACTCGCGTACTCGGGAGTCATTCTGCTGAGAACTTTACATACTTGGTATTGAGAAATGCCTAATGTCGGCGCTTGTCTTCTTGTGACAAACATGCCGAGAAGCAAGGACAAGATCTGCTGTATGCCATCCATTAGTGTTTACTTTGTCGCTTTCTTCTTCGCGCGAAAATGACATTGATCGCTTCTTTCCTACAAACACCACGCCTATCAAGTAGGGTACTGTTGGCGGTGGAAACGCTAGCCGGATCATGGTTTACTGACCCGAACCGAACCGTACTGTACCGTACCGTTCTGCTCAGTGGAAACGAGCCACTACACGCCCTGAAGTGTGTATCATATGCACGAAAAACTATTTTTGTCTATAAATGGCATGAGAAATAACATTCGTTGTATAGATACGCACTTTCATGAGATCGGGCTCAAACTTCTTTACTTACAAGATTCATAATATCAGGGAGAAAATTATAACTGTGCAACCGTCTACTACAGTATCGCATCAGGGAGTGCAGTGTTGTCACGGAACAGGTAAGGAAAAAAGTGTGAGGACTCAAGTGCAGGAGAAATTATATTTATTTACAAAAGAAAACATAAACACAAAACAAAACCCACGAAGGGGAAAACATAACTAATACATATAAAACAAAAACAGAACATGAAACTTACAGGAGGATCACAGGGAACAGGAAACATTAGACAACGATCCGACAAAGACTGCAAACAAGAGGAGACTTAAGAAGGGAACAAATCAAGAGGGGACAGGTGGAAGAACTCAAACAATAATCAGGTAACGAGGGGAAGGATCAGACAAGGACAAGAGCACATGGCCCACAATAACAAAACACCCATGTGCAACACAAGACAGGACAGGCATGTGACATTACCCCCTCCCTACGGAGCGGCTACCAGACGCTCCATAAGACCAGGGCGGGACGGGCGGGACGGGAGGGACGGGAGGGACAGACCAGGGCGGGACGGGAGGGACAGACCAGGGCGGGACGGGAGGGACAGACCAGGGCGGGACGGGAGGGACAGACCAGGGCGGGACGGGAGGGACAGACCAGGGCGGGACGGGAGGGACAGAACGCTTAGTCCTGGGAGGCCAGGGCGAAGCAGACAGTCCATCGGGCGGCCAGGGCGAAGCAGACAGTCCATCGGGCGGCCAGGGCGCAGCAGACAGTCCATCGGGCGGCCAGGGCGCAGCAGACAGTCCATCGGGCGGCCAGGGCGCAGCAGACAGTCCATCGGGCGGCCAGGGCGCAGCAGACAGTCCATCGGGCGGCCAGGGCGCAGCAGACAGTCCATCGGGCGGCCAGGGCGAAGCAGACAGTCCATCGGGCGGCCAGGGCGAAGCAGACAGTCCATCGGGCGGCCAGGGCGAAGCAGACGACCCATCGGGCGGCCAGGGCGAAGCAGACGACCCATCGGGCGGCCAGGGCGAAGCAGACGACCCATCGGGCGGCCAGGGCGAAGCAGACGACCCATCGGGCGGCCAGGGCGAAGCAGACGACCCATCGGGCGGCCAGGGCGAAGCAGACGACCCATCGGGCGGCCAGGGCGAAGCAGACGACCCATCGGGCGGCCAGGGCGAAGCAGACCCCCCATCGGGCGGCCAGGGCGGTGAAGACCCCCCATCGGGCGGCCAGGGCGGTGAAGACCCCCCTTCGGGCGGCCAGGGCGGTGAAGACCCCCCCTCGGGCGGCCAGGGCGGTGAAGACCCCCCATCGGGCGGCCAGGGTGGTGAAGACCCCCCATCGGTCGGCCAGGGCGGTGAAGACCCCCCATCGGGCGGCCAGGGCGGTGAAGACCCCCCATCGGGCGGCCAGGGCGGTGAAGACCCCTCGGGCGGCCACGACGGTGGCTCAGGCTCAGGAACAGCAGACACCGGCTCAGGAACAGCAGACACCGGCTCAGGAACAGCAGACACCGGCTCAGGAACAGCAGACACCGGCTCAGGAACAGCAGACACCGGCTCAGGAACAGCAGACACCGGCTCAGGAACAGCAGACACCGGCTCAGGAACAGCAGACACCGGCTCAGGAACAGCAGACACCGGCTCAGGAACAGCAGACACCGGCTCAGGAACAGCAGACACCGGCTCAGGTACAGCAGGCACCGGCTCAGGTACAGCAGGCACCGGCTCAGGTACAGCAGGCACCGGCTCAGGTACAGCAGGCACCGGCTCAGGTACAGCAGGCACCGGCTCAGGTACAGCAGGCACCGGCTCAGGTACAGCAGGCACCGGCTCAGGTACAGCAGGCACCGGCTCAGGTACAGCAGGAACCGGCTCAGGAACAGACACAAGAACTGTAACAGTCACAAGAACAAACACAGAAACAAACACTGGCTCTGGCGCTGGAACAGGCGCTGGCTCTGGAACAGACATTGGCTCCAGCTCTGGAACAGGCCTTGGCTCTGCCTCCGGCTCAGGAAAAACAGACACCGGCTCGGTCTCCGGCTCTGGAACGGGCACTGGCTCTGCCTCTGGCTCTGGAACAGGCATTGGCTCTGCCTCCAGCTCTGGAACGGGCACTGGCTCTGTCTCCGGCTCCAGAACAGGCATTGGCTCTGCCTCTGGCTCTGGAACCGCAGACACTGGCTCCGGCTCTGAAACAGGAGACACTGGCTCCGGCTCTGGAACAACAGACACGGGCATGTCCAGGATCCGAGCCAGACGCTCCAGGTAGTCCGTAAGTGCCTTGGTGGCCACACAAATGGGCATTTCCGGATCTGTCTCTGACTGGGCGTGCTCAGTCTCTGACTGGGCAGACTGGACGTGCTCAGTCTCTGACTGGGCAGACTGGACGTGCTCAGTCTCTGACTGGGCAGACTGGACGTGCTCAGTCTCTGACTGGGCAGACAGAGCGTGCACTGTCTCTCGCTGGGCAGACGTGACGTGCACTGTCTCTCGCTGGGCAGACGTGACGTGAACAGTCTCTCGCTGGGCAGACGTGACGTGAACAGTCTCTCGCTGGGCAGACGTGACGTGAACAGTCTCTCGCTGGGCAGACGTGACGTGAACAGTCTCTCGCTGGGCAGACGTGACGTGAACAGTCTCTCGCTGGGCAGACGTGACGTGAACAGTCTCTCGCTGGGCAGACGTGACGTGAACAGTCTCTCGCTGGGCAGACGTGACGTGAACAGTCTCTCGCTGGGCAAACGGAGCGTGAACAGTCCCTGGCATGGCCCCTCTTCTCCGCTGAGTCATCATTAGGTCGGATCGTTATGTCACGGAGAAATTATATTTATTTGCAAAAGAAAACATAAACACAAAACAAAACCCACGAAGGGGAAAACATAACTAATACAATATAAAACAAAAACAGAACATGAAACTTACAGGAGGATCACAGGGAACAGGAAACATTAGACAACGATCCGACAAAGACTGCAAACAAGAGGAGACTTAAGAAGGGAACAAATCAAGAGGGGACAGGTGGAAGAACTCAAACAATAATCAGGTAACGAGGGGGAGGGATCAGACAAGGACAAGAGCACATGGCCCACAATAACAAAACACCCATGTGCAACACAAGACAGGACAGGCATGTGACAAGTGTAGTCTCACTGATGAAAACTTAGATTCATTCATTGCTATAGGAGAGGAAGAATTTTCTAAACTCGTTAAATCATCTAAATCGACAAGATATATGTCAGACCCTATACCGACTAAACTATTGAAAGAGATGCTTCCAGAAGTCATAGATCCTCTTCTTGATATCATTAATTCATCTTTGACACTAGGATACGTACCAAAGCTGGCTATGATTAAACCGTTTGTTAAAAAAATGCAACGTGATCCTACAGAATTAGTCAATTACAGGCCGATCTCAAATCTACCTTTTCTGTGAAAGATACTATAAATGGCAGTATCCTCACAACTGTGTTCCTTATAGAAAGAAATTGTCAGTGTTGGTGGCAGCAGAGATGAAACAGGATCTATGTGTAGCAGTCGAGCTCATTATTATTATTGTAATGCTCTACTGGGTGGTTGCCCTGCACGCTTAATAAACAAACTACAGCTGGTCCAAAACGCAGCCGTTAGAGTTCTTACCAGAACCAGGAAGTACGACCATATTATCCCGGTTCTGTCAACACTGCATTGGCTCCCTATTAAACATCGTATACATTTTAAAATCTTTAAGGGACAATTTTTCACTGTTTTTACAGATTCACGTTTTTGAGGTTTATACGGGTGCAACGGTTTATAACCGTTTATAACCGTTTAAAAGTTTCACTTCAAAGTTTGCGTTCTCATTAACAGTTTTCTGTTTTCAGTTGAAAATGGTGTAGTGTAAATGGCTCCTAAGTTATTAACTAATTATTTTTATAACAGAAATTAATCAATCAAAAACATACTTAAGCTGGATAGTGACTTTATTCTTGATCTGCTGTAAAGCCAAAACAATCTCTGTTACTGTAATTTCCTATTATCACTGTAAAGCTGCTTTGAAACAGTCCATATTGTAAAAAGCACTGTATTTTATGAAGTACCCGCTGCCGATGCCGAGGAACTCACAGTGTTCTCCAAGCTGGAGCTCAGACAGGCGTATCTACAGGTGCTCTTACACACTCTTACACACTCTTACACACTCTTACACACTCTCACACACTCTTACGCACTCTTACACGCTCCCAACACAAGAGATGCTGAAAGGAACTTTCTGTCTCCTGGTTTTCTTACGCTACAAATGCAGCCTCAAACCTCACACTCACACACACACACAACACACACACACAGACACACACACACACACACTCACACACACACACACACACACACACACACACACACACACACACACACACACACACACACACACACACACACACACGCACACACTCGTGCTGTTGGTGTGAATGTGAGTCATATGATCACCTGTGGTCTCGTGTCTACAGCTGTGATCATGTTCATGTTATATAGATCTACAACCTGAAGGCTTTTCCTCGTGACCCAGAACAAGCTCAGTGTCCGTGACACACTTTTCATGACTGTGATCATAAACACACAGATGTGTGTGTCACACGCATCACATGTGCTCGTCCAGAGCAAACGTGAGAGATAAAAGCACCTTTAGCCCTCAGCAGCCGAACACGTGATCATGTGTGTGTGTGTGTGTGTGTGTGTGTGTGTGTGTGTGTGTGTGTGTGGAGAAACACGTCAACATGAATGAAATCTCTTCCCTCCCATAACACATGTTACTTATTGTCCAACCCTCAATTCTTTGTTGAACATTATTCCACAGGATTACACTTTATTTCTTTAAATTATCTACTATGTAATTATTTGTGAAATTTACTAGCAGCTTCCTGCATGCAAATCCAACATGCATTCATTCATTCAGAGAGGCAGAGGTGTTTGATTTGTGAATGAATGTCTTTTTTTTAATCGTATCTGGTCTTGTTTGGATTAATTGTACAGCATGAGTATTTATCTTTTGGCTGAACTGTTGGTCACAGCGCTACGCTTCCTCTTGTGATGCGTTAGCGTTAGCATTAGCATCTCTTGTGCTTGAGTAAAGGCTGGAGGGAGTGGACGTGTATTGCAGCAGTTAGTCATGCAGCTCTGCAATGAACCCATTGAGCTCCTTACACAACCGGAAATCATTCAGAGAGAGAGAGAGAGAGAGAGAGATGGATTACATCACCACACACTGACAGAGAGAGAGAGAGAGAGAGAGAGAGAGAGAGAGTGTATGTGTGTGTGAGTGAGAGAGAGAGAGAGAGAGAGAGAGAGAGCTTTAATCAATGCACATGTTTACGCCCCATTTATTAGCCTGCTATGAGTGGAGCTGTGTGGCAGGCTCACATGACCACACTGGGTCACATGACCCCTCTGATGATGCCCCCACCACATTTAACACACAAACAACAGATCGGTTTCTTTACTTTACTTTATTGTTTATTTTTACAGGGACAATGCACAATTAAAAGTAATTGCACCAGAGTTAGCTAAAAGTTAATTTACATCTGCTGTCCCTGGGCAGGTAAACAAATAAATAATAACATACAATATTACATATACATCAAATAAAACCTCACAATACATATGTCCAGGAATGTAAGATTTACTAAATCAGTATATAAAAACAGATAATTTACAACACAGTCATTAGTGGTTGCAGATTTGTTCTGATATTATAGCCAGTACTTAAGCTTGTTTTTAAAAATTGTGAAGCTCTTAATGCTTCGGATGTTTATGGGTAAGGAATTCCATATCTCATTACTCGAAATGAAGAAGCTTTTTGACCAAAAGCTGTTTTTCTCCGGCACCAAATCTCCACTAGCAGACTGTAAGGAATCGTCTGAGTCATAGAGATCCATTTGCATCTTTATTTAGGAACAGAGTCAGACAGGCAGGATATAGATCGGTAGGCAGGAATGGTGAGGGCAAGGCAAAGAATACTCAGGTAAACAGGCGTTGATGGTCGGGGCAGGCAGAGAGTCAACAAAGTACAGGCAACAGTCCAGGGTCGTGGGAACCAGAGAATGATCAGAAAGCCAGGAAACAGTCTAAGGTCGAGGTAGCCAGAGAGTGGTCGAAGATATCCAGTAGACAGTCCAAGATCTAAACCGGTGAAACAGAACACGTAGATAATTGCTCAGAATGTTAGCTGGGGCAAAAACAATACTTCGCACTGAGTGATAGCGAGAGCGTGATTATATGCATGTGGGAATGAAGTGCAGGTGGGAGTGTAATCGGTGAAGAGCAGGTGTGTGTGATCAATTCAGGAAAGCTGCATTATGGGAACTGTAGTTTGCATGGCAACAGTCAATACTCTGGAGACGGATCCCTCTGTTCTGTGTAACAGAACCCCCCTCCTGTGAGCAAATCCTGGCGCGAGGAGGTAACCGGCGACAGGGTCTTCCACGAGGTCGAGGAGCGGGTTTACTTGGGTGTGCTCGGTGGAATTCCTAGGTAAGTGTGGGATCCAAGATGTCCTAGGCCCTGATACAGCATCGTTCCTCCGGGCCGAACCCCTCCCAATCGACAAAGTACTGTTACATAAAAGTACAAAGGCGTAGAATGTTACCCCTACGTCTGGAGTCTAGCAGTTCCTTTACCCGATATGCCTCCTCGCCATCTACCAGGACAGGTGGAGTGGTTTGCGGTGTGGTTCCCTCCTCCAACCCTCTCTCTGGGCCGTCAGCGGGTTTCAGCAGAGAAACATGGAACGTGGAGGCAATGCGGTAGTTAGTGGGAAGTTTGAGACGAAATGACACAGGAGTAATTTGTTTTAGTATCTGGAATGCACCGAAGTATCTGGGGTTGAGCTTGCGGCAGGGAAGTCGAAGTTTGAGATCCTTTGTGGACAACCATACCCATTGACCGGGACGGTACTGAGGGGGCAGGAT
The DNA here is from genome assembly GCF_051911475.1 of Siphateles boraxobius. Classification (NCBI taxonomy): domain Eukaryota; kingdom Metazoa; phylum Chordata; class Actinopteri; order Cypriniformes; family Leuciscidae; genus Siphateles; species Siphateles boraxobius. Next base: position 377,160 of record NW_027509141.1, on the reverse strand, counting down.
GACGATGCTGGTCGGCGTGGCGTTCCTGGCGCCGGACTGCGTGTAAAAGGTGGGTGTGCGCTTGATCCAAGACTTCTTCACTCCTTTGGAGCCATTTGGTGACGTAGGGAAGTTATGTGGGTTCCCCAGACCAAGGGAATAGTGGAGGTTGGAAACCCAGTATGCACCGGAACGGAGTTAGACCAGTAGCAGGTATGACCAGAGTGTCCTGGGCGTACTCGGCCCAGAACAGGTAATGGGTCCACTCTGTTTGTTGCTGCTGACAGTATGTGAGCAGGTATCGAATGATGTCTTGGTTCAAATGTTCTGTCTGCCCGTTGGATTGGGGGTGATATCCGGATGTCAGGCTGACGTTCACATTGAGGTGTTTGAAAAACGCACCCCAAACTCTGGAGGTGAACTGTGGCCCTCGGTCTGACACAATGTCGTCAGGCAGGCCGTGGCGAGTGCTGTGGGCAGTTTGGGTAAGGCCACCAGTCTACATGCCTTAGAGAAGCGATCGACGCAGAGCAATATGGTGGTATTGCCCTGGGATTCTGGGAGGTCTGTGATGAAATCTATGGCGATGTGGGACCATGGGCGCTGCGGAATGAGCAACGGCGTTAGGAGTCTGGCAGGAAGCTGACGAGGCGTCTTGGAAGTGTTACAACTGACACAATTCTTGATGTAGTTGGTTGTGTTTGAGAGTAGAGTAGGCCACCAGAATCGGTTGCAGAGAAGGTAAATGGTGGTGGTTATACCAGAATGGCCGGAACTGGGCGCCGCGTGAACCTGGTCAATGAGGTGGGTGCGTTGGGGAGCAGGGACATACATGTGTTTAGGTGAGCCATTCAAGGTTGGTGGTTCCTGCCGATTGAGCTGTTCGATCTCCGTGATGATGTCCCATTGCACAGGAGCAACAAGTAGATTATCAGGGAGAATATTCTCGTGATCTTGGGCTGGTGTGTTTCATCGGTCTGACGAGAGAGGGCGTCAGCCTTAATGTTCTTGGAACCAGGGTGATATGTGATAGTGAACTGGAATCTGGTAAAGATTAGGGCCCACCGGGGATTCAAGCGTTTGGCTGAACGAAGGAACTTGAGGTTCTTGCGCTCGGTGAGGATGATGAAGGGTTCTTGTTTTCCTTCTAACCAGTGCCGCCATTCCTCTAAAGCCAATTTCATGGCCAGTAATTCACGGTTGCCTACGTCATAGTTGCGCTCAGCGGAGGTTAATTTATGAGAAAAAAAGGCACAGGGATACATTTCCTCGGACATGCCTTGACGCTGGGACAGGACTGCACCTACTCCGGTGTTTGAAGCGTCCACCTCGATGATGAATTGAAGTGTGGGGTCTGGTTGCTACAGAATGGGGGCAGAGGTGAAGCGTGTTCGGAGCTCATCAAAGGCTTTGGTGGCTTTCAGCTCAAACGATTATTGTGACGTTTGATCATGGTGGTCAGCGGAGTGACCTGACAAAGACGTGTTTGTGCGATGGAATTCACATTTCTCCGTCTTGGCATAGAGCTGATAGTGAATGAGCCGTTTGGGAACAGATCTGACATGCTTGACGTGTTCCTTCAAGGTTGAGGAGTAAATCAGTATATCCTCGATGTAGACGATTACCCACCTCTCAAACATATCCCGAAAGACGCCATTCATGAACCGCTGGAAGACGGAAGGACTGTTGGACAGGCCGAACGGCATAACGAGATACTCGTAGTGCCCACTAGTGGTGGAGAAGGCCGTCTTCGACTCGTCTCCTTTTTGTATACGAATCAAGTTGTAGGCGTTACAGAGATCCAACTTGGTATAATGCTTGGCCTGACGAAGCTGTTCGAGACCGGCTGGTACCAGAGGCAGTGGGTACCGGAACTTGACTGTATTTTCATTTAGCCCACGATAGTCGATGCATGGTCGCAATGTGCCATCCTTTTTCTTAACGAAGAAGAAGCCTGCAGCGGTGGGTGAGGTCGAGGGCTGAATGAACCCTTTGGCTAGTTCTTCCTCGATGTACTTCCTCATGGCTGCGGACTCAGGTTGAGACGGGTAAAATTCTGCCCTTAGGCGGTGTGGTGCCGAGCAAAAGTTTGATGGCACAATCGCTAGGACGGTGCTCCGGAAGTTGCGCAGCCTTGTGTTTGCTGAAGGCGTCAGCGAGGTCAGAGTATTCAGCAGGCAGATTCGAATCACTGAACTCCGATGTGGAAATCTGGAGAGTGTGGTGGGAAGTGCGATTGATTTTAGTCAGGCACGTCCTATGACACGAAGAATCCCACTGGACGATTTGGTTCTCCCGCCAGGACATTTGTGGATTGTGTGTGCGGCATGCAGGATAAAAAGCACAGTATCATCTGCATACATTATAACATTAGCACCTGGACATTCTTGAGGGAGATCATTAATATAAATACTAAATAAAATAGGTCCTAAAATTGACCCTTGAGGAACCACTATAGGACAGCTAGCAAAAGAAGAGCACTTATCAACCACTCGTGTACATTATTTCCTATTAAGGCCCTTTCACACCGGGACGAATTTCGCGCGCGATATTCGCCGATGTTTAATGACTTGTGATTAAACAAAGGGCGCCAATGTGAGTGTGCACACTGACGCGAAAAACGTTTTTTAAAAAACGCCTCGGGCTTATTTTTTTGGTTTGACGCGCCGCGTCAAAAACTATCCGATCAATGAGATTGGCGCTTTTGCTCACGTGTCTGGAGCTTCTGAAGTTACAGTAAAACACAACTTGGGGCACTCAAACACAAAACGGTCTTGCCGAGCACACATACGTAAAGGCGAAGAAGATATATATGCCAAGTAGCATCTACACACTGCCGGGAAGAGGACGAGGAAGATTCAAGCCAAGATAAATGTAGAGCTGCTGGTCTCGTTGTGTCGGAATGTCAGGGAATGAATTTGCATGTTCACTCGGCTCATCGTCAGCGAAAATCGCTTGGGTGTGAACACAAAAAACGCGTTGAAAAACGCTGGCGAATAACGCGCGCCGATATTCGTCCCGGTGTGTACAGCCCTTTAGTCAGGTATGATGCTTTATCAATATGTGTCGCTACTGCCGCCTTCCAGATTGAAATCTGAGTTTGTTATTGACAGATTTATCAGGTGTGTTAGAGGTTTGCAAAGAAATGATTTATAAGTTTTTAAAAATCGGTTAAACTTGGTTAAACACAAGTCAATAAATCGTCTCGGTTACGTATGTAACCCTAGTTCCCTGATAGGGAACGAGACGCTGCGTCAAACGCTGCGGGAACGCCCCTGCGTTGTGCGTCATGAAGCACGTATGGAATCAGCCCAATGGAGAGATGAAACGTCATAGGCGGGTGACGTCATCGACCAGGAAACTATAAAGCACCCCAAAAACACAAGCGCATTAGCTTCTGATAGGCTTGAAGGAAGCGCTAACGGGAGTGCCGGGAGTATGGCGGAGCGACGCAGCGTCTCGTTCCCTATCAGGGAACTAGGGTTACATACGTAACCGAGACGTTCCCTTTCAAGGGAACTTCGAGCTGCGTCAAACGCTGCGGGAACGCGAATACCCACGTCGCCATAGGACCAAATGACCGTCATGTGAGACTAGCGCACAGAGGACGAGAGCACCTGTGCCCCAGGGGTAGAGCTTAAGTCTAGGTCATAGAACTTAATAAAAGTATGCGGTGAAGACCATCCAGCCGCATCACAAACATCACTCAGGGAAACCCCCGACAAAAGAGCTTTAGAAGCAGCCATACTCCTGGTAGAGTGAGCTCGGACAACCAAAGGTGAAGGCTGGCCAGCCGACTCATAAGCAAGTGAGATAGCCTCAACCACCCACTTGCTCATTCTCTGTTTAGACGCCGGACACCCTTTCCTGGGTGGCCCGAAACATACAAAAAGTTGTTCTGATTTCCTCCACAGGGCAGCTCTGTGGACATAAGCGTCTAATGCCCTAACAGGGCAGAGTGAATTAAGTTTCTCCTGGTCCGATGACATAAATGGAGGAGGACAGAAAGCCTGCAGAACCGTAGGTCTAACAATATTAGTAGGAACCTTAGGAACGTAACCTGGTCTAGGATGCAGAAAAGCTTTAACCATGCCAGGTGCAAATTCCAGGCACGAGGGTGAAACCGACAGAGCCTGCAAATCTCCGATTCTTTTTAGTGAAGAGATAGCAAGCAAAAAGATAGTCTTAAAAGTGAGAAACTTCTCGGGAACTTCTTCGATAGGTTCAAAAGGAGCTAGGGAAAGACCTTCTAATACAATGGCCAGATCCCAAGTCGGCACCCTCGTACGAACTGCTGGCCTCAGCCTCAAAGTGCCACGGAGGAAACGAGTTATAAGCGGGTGTCTCCCAAGAGAAACTCCACTGAAAGGGACGTGGTAAGCAGCTAGTGCCGCCACATACACCTTTAGTGTGGAGGGGGATAACCCTGTGGAGAAGCGCTCCTGCAGGAATTCCAGCACTGCACCCACTGGGCAGTTAACTGGGTCCTGCAGGTGTTCTCCACACCAAGAAGTGAAAAGTTTCCACTTCAAGGCATAAAGCTTCCTCGTGGATGGAGCTCTGGAGTTAAGAATGGTCTCAACAACCTCGGTTGAGAGACCGGAGTCTATGAGCTGGGCCCCCTCAGAGGCCAAGCCCACAGTTTCCACAATTCTGGGCGGGGGTGAAGTATCGTGCCCCCCGCCTGGGAGAGTAGATCCCTCCTGACCGGGAGCTCCAAAGGAGAACCGTCCAGGAGAGAAATCAGGTCCGCAAACCATACTCGGGCCGGCCAGAACGGGGCTACTAGTAGTAGACTGACCCCGTCCCGGCGGACCCTCTCCAGAACTCCTGGTAACAGAGCAATCGGGGGAAAGGCGTACAGACGTGACCTCGGCCACGGCTGCACCATAGCATCCAACCCCAGGGGGGCTGGAAGAGTGATGGAGAACCACCGATGACAATGAGTGGTCTCCTTGGAAGCGAATAGGTCCACCTCGGCGCGACCGAAACTCAACCAAAGGAGCTCCACCACCTCGGGGTGGAGTCTCCATTCCCCTGGCCTCGGCCCCTGCCTCGACAGGGAGTCTGCTACCACATTCAAATACCCAGGGAGATACATTGCTCTCAGAGATAGTAGCTTCCCTTGGGACCACAGGAGGATCTGACGGGCCAACTTGTAAAGCCGGCGAGACCGCAGGCCCCCCTGATGATTTATATAAGAGACCACCGACGTGTTGTCTGATTGAACTAACACATGATGGCCTCTCAGGTCTGTTAGGAAGTGTTTCAGAGCCTGAAACACAGCCAACATCTCTAGACAATTTATGTGCCACGAAAGATGATGATCCTGCCACAGACCTTGGGCTGGGCGACCACTCATGACCGCCCCCCACCCTGTGAGGGAAGCATCCGTCGTTAGCGTTATGCGACGACAAAGAGCCCCCAGCACAGGACCTTTGGATAGGAACCAAGTTTCTCTCCACATGACCAGAGCACGAAGGCAGCGCCGCGTGACTTTGAACGTGCGGAGCGGATTTCCCCTCGGGGAGAATCCCTTGGTCCTGAGCCACCACTGTAGCGGTCTCATGTACAACAGGCCGCAAGGTATAACGTTGGACGCTGCTGCCATCAGACCCAACAGTCTCTGAAACTGCTTGACAGTGAGTAGCTGGCCTAGCTTCACTTGTTTCACAGCTGAGAGAATCGAAGCGATGCGGGTCGGAGAGAGTCGCGCCCGCATCGATACCGAATCCCAAACGACACCCAGAAAAGTGGTCTTCTGGGAAGGAGATAATACACTTTTCTTTGCGTTCAGCCTCAACCCCAACTTTCTGATATGAGCGAGGACGACATCTCGATGCCGAACCGCCATCTGCTCGGTCTGAGCTAAAATCAACCAATCGTCGATGTAATTGAGAATACGAATGCCCTGAAGCCTCAGAGGCACTAGTGCTGCATCCATGCATTTCGTGAAAGTGCGGGGAGATAAAGCTAGGCCAAACGGAAGAACCCTGTACTGGTACGCCTCGCCCCCGAAGGCGAACCTCAGGAACTTCCTGTGTTGTGGAAGGATGGACACATGGAAGTATGCGTCCTTCAGATCTATCGTGACAAACCAGTCCTCGGACCTGATTTGAGACACGATCTGCTTGATAGTGAGCATCTTGAATTTTAGCTTCCCTACCGAGCGATTCAATATGCGCAGGTCTAAAATTGGACGCAACCCCCCATCCTTCTTTGGAACGATGAAATATCGGCTGTAATAACCTGACTCCAAACTGGGAGGAGGAACCCGTTCTATAGCCTCTTTTTGAAGGAGCGTTTTCACCTCTTGTTCCAATACCAGAGCCTGCTCGGGGCCCACCACTGTGTGCAGAACCCCTCTGAATTTTGGTGGACGACACCTGAACTGGATAGCATAACCCTTTTCTACTGTCTGCAGGACCCAATGAGATATTTTTGGAAGGCTTTTCCACTCTGCCAGAAATTCTACTAAGGGTACCAGCCTCTCGAGACTGGCCTCTGGTGTAACTTGAGCAGCAGACGCAGCGCCCTGTAACGGCGCACCGGCAGGGAACAACTGGTCTGACCGCTCTGAGACCCTCCTCAGAGGGAGCGAGCGTCCCTCGGGAAAGCGCTCGCTGGGATCGTCTGTGCCCCGGCATAAAGGCGGGGTTGGCAGAACGAGCCCCTGAGGGCACCGAGGAGGAATGGGCACCGTAAAAAGAGGTGAACACCTTTCCGCCTCGGTGGGGACCACCCTCAGCATCCTGAACGGCTTGGCGTCAGGACTTCTTCTTAGCCGAAGCCTTCTTAGCCAATATAACTGTCCTCAGATCAGTTCTACTGGGAGAAGGCTTCGGCTGAGAGTGTCGCGGCTGAGCCCACTGTCCAGCAGGGGGAGCACGAGACGCGACACTCTGCCTCTGCTGCGCTCTATGTGATGAGCTCGAAGACGGCCGGGGCTGCTCCCGCCCAGCAGCCCCAGGGACATGAACTTTAAGGGGAAGAAACTTTTTAAAAGCTGCAGTTTGTTTCTTTTCTTCTTGGAATTTATCGATAACTGAATTCACAGCATCACCAAACAACCCCATGGGAGAAAGAGGAGCATCTAAAAGAAAAGCTTTTTCTCTCTCTTTAATATTAGTCTGATTTAACCACAAATGTCTTTCTGCGGCCACCAGAGCTGCCATAGAACGACCCATTAATTTGGCCGATTCTCTGGTGGCACGCAGGGATAAATCAGCAGCCTGACGCAGTTCGCGAACTACGTCAGTACTGACCTCCTCACTCTCACTCATGTCCCTTAGCAGATCAGCCTGGTATGCCTGCAAGATTGACATAGTATGCAGACATGACGCAGCCTGACCTGCTGCCGAATATGCTTTACCCACCAAAGCCGAAGTGTTTCTTAAAGGCTTGGTGGGTAATGCCGGTGCCTTAAAAGATGATGCTGCTTCGGGGGAGAGATGGCTCGCAAGCGTCTCTTCCACACGAGGCAACGCACCATAACCATGAGCCTTGGCTCCCATAATATTAGCGTATGTTGAAGTCTGGGGACTAAACACTCTATATGACACCGGTTTTCTCCATGATTTCGACACCTCGGTGTGGAGATCATGGAAAAACGGCAGGCACCGGCGTGGAGGCTGCACACGTGACGGCAAAAATCTCTCATCCAACTTTGATTTAGAAACAGACTCCTGTCTAGTCACTGGCCATTCAATATTAAGTTTTTCAACAGCTCTTGTTAACACCTCCATAAGCTCATCACTCTCAGGAGTGTGGGGTGGCGAATCCTCCACATCTCCCTCAACACTAACAACATCAAGTTCCTCAGAACTGGATAGCATTGGTGCCTCAGCCCGAGCGGAAGAAACCGCAGCGCGTGCTTCCGAACCCGGGACTGAGGCACTGGATCTCACAGGTGAAGGGAGAGATAAGGCAGAGCCCGTCTCAAACCCCGCTGTGAGATCCATCTGCGATCCCCACGATAAGCGCCGCCGCTCTGCCTCGGCAGAAGCGGGACCCGAACCGCGGGGAGCGCGCACCGAACCGCTCTCCTCAAAGAGCGACCGGCGGGAGCGGAGCGTCCTTAACGGCAAACGCTCGCAATGCTCACAGTCTGCTCCCTCGAGAGCAAACTGGGCATGCTGAACTCCCAAACAAACAACACAAAGATCATGTGTATCCCCGCTCGTTAAATAACGCGAGCAGGGAGGAACACACTTTCTAAACTGCTGTTCGTCCGCCATAATCTCTCAATATATATATATATAGGGATAAATTGTTTGTGTGGTGCAGGGTATGTAAGACAGACAATATCACACAGGGACAGATTCACATGTAGCGCGACTGAAAGCACAGAAGCTAATGCGCTTGTGTTTTTGGGGTGCTTTATAGTTTCCTGGTCGATGACGTCACCCGCCTATGACGTTTCATCTCTCCATTGGGCTGATTCCATACGTGCTTCATGACGCACAACGCAGGGGCGTTCCCGCAGCGTTTGACGCAGCTCGAAGTTCCCTTGAAAGGGAAATTGTGTTTCTGTTACATGGAATATCATTAACAAAATTCACCATTCCTAAATCACAGTGATATTGTGATATTGTATTCTGAAATGAAATAGCATAGGATCATTACAGCATTAAACATCAATCACTGAATAATAAAGAATATTCTACTCATTGTTTTGGAAAAGTCTTGCAACATTGCAAGGTATTAAAGAGCACATATTGTGCACTTTCACAAAGTCTTGATGTTGTTTTCGGGTTTTACTGGAACTGATAAAAAGCTGAAGATCTAAAGATGAGATAACCGGTTCCAATTCATACTTTGCAGTCACGTGACCGCCATGGACACTGGCGGGTAACAAACGCTCACAAAATGGCCAATACTACAATCAATTATATAGTGAGGCAATTTTGTTTCAATAGCACATTAACAAAACATTTAATGACACTAAAACTAAAAACAATACAATTACTAAATATGAATAATATCACTAAAATGATATAGGCCTAAAAACAATGTTTAGTTCACAAACAGCACAACTCTGCCATCTGTGAAAATCAAAAGCAGCTTCAAAAACTTGTTTAAAAAGTTAATGTAGGTCCACAAGAGAAATATTAAGGCAGTAAATTAAGATAGTCGTCGTTATATACCGCTATATTTTTATATTATATATTTTATATTGTCGTTATGTACCGTTATATCCATCGTCGTCTCTGAGAGAACGCGGCGTTAATGCAGCGACAGATGCTGAAAGCTCAGTCCGTTTCTACTTCCACTTTCGGGGAATGAGCGCGTTTACATGCACGTTCTTAACCCGATTATGCTGAATAATAGTGCATCCAATCGCACAACAACTACCTGGCCTGTCGTTACACCTCAAAACACCAACTTTTGTGTATTAAAACTGGCGACGTCCTGCCAAGATCTTTGATTAGTTTACTGGGTTTCCTTGCTAGAGAACGACGTTCTTGCCCGCCAGCCAGTGCTTGTGACGTCACGTGCAAAGTATGAATACCACGGTATTTTACTGTAATAATAAGATAAGCTCAGGTAAATCCCACAGGCGTAACAGTGTGAACGTTACACAGAACACACCCGAAGAGAGAAGGAGGAACTCAAACACGGAGATAATGAACTGAACCTGTCAGAATAATCAGTGTCCATAGAAACTAATGAGTGGCGGGA
>NW_027509141.1:305000-362500 GCF_051911475.1 Siphateles boraxobius | reverse complement strand
ACGCTCTCCAGAAGTGGATACATTTGAAAACGCCATTTTCGCGTTGTAGTGTTGACTGTCAAAACGATGACGTACTGTAATTTTTAGTCATGTGACGCATATTGTGCCAATAGATATTCATGTTTATAGCGGTATCGTGCCTGTTTTCTGCTATTCACTCTCACACTGATGCTGAAATATGTTACTTCACACACTCTTCATATCACAGTTCTGCAAAGATGACAGAATTCACTCACTTCTGCTGTCCTGCGGTGAAACATGAGCAGTTTTAGCGTTTTACAACAAACATATAATGGTGAGTGAGAGCGACCTGGACCATCACTGAATGCTGAGATGTTCTGCTAAAGAAAATGATTCTGCCAGAAGATTTGCGCGATAACTTTATTATTTATTTTTCCGTCTGGATCATCTCAGTGAGTTTTGTGAGGTTTTACGCATGTGCAGTAAAGGTGAATTTAACGTTTTCAGGCATTTTTCAAAAGTTTCTCATTCCCACTGAAACGCTTAAAAACGCTAGTGTGGACGGAGAGCGTTCCTAAACGAAAACGCCGTTTTCAAATGTATCCGGATTAATGTAGACGTAGCCATGAATGTAACCGGCTCAATATTAAAGAGTAGTTTCAGGTGATCCTGATAGAGTTCCAGTACCTTCGCCTCATGAATCCTCATTCCCCCGAGTCTGAAACACTCAGGCTCTCAGAGTAACTGGAAACTATTGATTTTCCTGCATTGTCTCATTAGGATGATGTTTATTACGCTCTGGTTATGTGCAATATTGTTTTAAAGGCAACGTTCATATCACATCAGCCCTATAAAAGCAGGAGATGCTCTTGATCCGCACGGGTCGATGGAGAGGCAGGATTACATCACTGTTCTGGGCTGTAATTGGACGTGATGGCTGGCATTCTGACAGTAAGTGTTAGAAACCAGAGAGCTTTTAAATCATTGATGGATGGCAGAATAACGTTATAGCAGATGTGACTCACACACACACACACACACACACACACACACACACGTCCAAGGACAAAGCTCTTTCCAGTTACGCCTCAGATACAGTCTTTATTAGATCCATGTATGCTTTATAGTTTAAGAAGTTATATTATCATGCCACGGGAAATAAACGATTGAATGTGGTTATGCAGTCGAATATATGCAAATGAAAAAGGTAACCTTGTTTAACTGTGCTTTAGTTAACGTTCAAGTGACTGAAGCAACAGTAGATCCTTTCTTTTTCCAGCAATCGCATTTATTCTTTATTTAAAATTAAATAAAGTAAATATTTTTTATTTGATTTATTTACTATGTGATTTGGGTCATAATTTAATTTTTTATTCACTTCTCGTAAAGTTGGAACATTACAAGGCCATCAACTGTCTGTCTTTAAAACATAAAAGTGACGCAGGAGCTTCTGATGTTATTACCATAAGAAATTCAAAATAATTAAACAAAATCTAGGTTCTAAATTATTATGTGTTGAGTAGCTCCCTGTTTAAATTACATAGAGGTGGGCGATATGAACACAATCCTTTCCATGATCTTAAAGTGCCCCTATTAGGCTAATTTAGGCTTCTAATTGTGTCGCCTTCAACAGGTTCACATTCATCCATGGTCAAAAAACACAAAATGTCCTCATAATCTCCACTGCAGCGTCAGCTCTTTTGTCTCAGTGTCTGAAATGCTTCGATCGAAGATTCAGTCACTCTAAGCCCTTCCTCTCTGAGAGCTGCTCTGCTCTGATTGGTCAGATGGCTCAGTCTGCTGTGATTGGTCAGAAAGAAAATGCTCATTATCATATGTGAATCTTAGCTCTTGATCACAGTGATACGAACAGTAACGATCGCGTGGGTTTTACCGTATCAATCTCAGAAAACAGCGTCTTCTCGACACGAACAACACAAACCAAACTCTTCCAGTCTCAGATAAACTACGGTGTTTGAGGGCGGAGCTAAGAGACGCTGTTCAGCCAATCAGGACCAAAGGCTGGAATTATGCAAATTAGTTACAAACCTATTTAGATTCGGCAGAAAGTGAGACTTGGTTCTGCCGGGAGGAGACACGGTTCTGCGCGATGAGACGCGGTTCTGCCGCGAGGAGACGTGGTTCTGCCGCGAGGAGACGCGGTTCTGCCGCGAGGAGATGCCGTTCTACCGCGGGGAGACGCGGTTCTGCCGCGATGAGACGCGGTTCTGCCGTGAGGAGACGCGGTTCTGCCGCGATGAGACACGGTTCTGCCGCGAGGAGACGCGGTTCTGCCGCGAGGAGACGCGGTTCTGCCGCGATGAGACACGGTTCTGCCGCGAGGAGACGCGGTTCTGCCACCAGGAGACGCGGTTCTGCCGCCAGGAGACGCGGTTCTGCCACGAGGAGACGCGGTTCTGCCACGATGAGACGCGGTTCTGCCGCGAGGAGAGGCGGTTCTGCCGTGAGGAGATGCGGTTCTGCCGCGATGAGAGGCGGTTCTGTCGTGAGGAGATGCGGTTCTGCCGCGAGGAGATGCGGTTCTGTCGCGATGAGAGGCGGTTCTGCCGTGAGGAGACGCGGTTCTGCCGCGATGAGACGCGGTTCTGCCACAATGAGATGCGGTTCTGCCGTGAGGAGACACGGTTCTGCCGTGAGGAGACACGGTTCTGCCGCGAGGAGACGCGGTTCTGCCGTGATGAGACGCGGTTCTGCCGCAAGGAGACGCGGTTCTGCCGTGAGGAGTTCTGACGCCTGGAATGTCATGGACAACATCACAACTATGGGGTGGTGATGGCGCAGTGGATAAGACGCATGCCTTTGGTGTGAGAGACCTGGGTTCGAATCCACTGTGAGACACCAATATGTCCCTGAGCAAGACACTTAACCCCTAGTTGCTCCAGAGGCGTGCGACTTCTGACATATAGCAATTGTAAGTGGCTTTGGATAAAAGCGTCAGCTAAATGAATAAATGTAAATGTAAACTATGACGACAAAACCCAAGTATGCTTGAGCATTATGTTCTTGTGACATCACGTCCTGTTTTTGTTTCGTTTAGATGTTTTTTTTGTCCATGTTGCGTTCATATTTCAGTGAAATTTGGAAGTCTTGGTCCGCTTGTTTGTTGCGGACTTATTCAAATGAACCGCACTAACTAAGTGTTTGATTTAATCGAAAAACAAAATCTGCCAAGTGTCAACACCCCCTTAATCTCTTAAAAATCTCTTACTAGAAAAAACCGACCAACGTTTAGATCTCTTCATAGAACAAAAATGATGAATATTTACATGTTCTGGATCTTCTGTTAATGGCTGAGTGCAGATCTGGCACCGGTGGTGTATTAGTGTCCTGGGAGAGCCGTGAAACCCGACTCCGGCCCTTATTAACTGTATAGCGTGTGGAACGGTTGTTTCCGGTGCTGTAATCGCACACGCCTGCGTTCAGGCATCACCAGACCGGGTAATCTCACACACCACTGAGGTCATCTACATCTATAGCTGTAGGAGATTTCAGGGACTTACTTCTTTTACCATTGAGTAAAGTTTTTCGGCACTGAAGACTAAAAAAAAAGACTAAATCCCTTAAGTTAATGGGTGTTAAAGGAATAGTTTTCCAAAACATTCTGTCATCCTTTACTCATTCCAAACCCTTGTTGTTTTTTCTGTGGTTTCAGAGTTTCTTGTGCACTAGTTGCTCGTTGAGGTTAATTGATGACAGAATGTTTATTTTTTTGTGGATGAACTTTAATGATCCATTGTAGCTTGAAGATTCCCATCTACACTTTCAAATTTTATACTTTTAAACAGCTGCAAATGTTTTACCCAAATAAATGTTGTCTTTAATTGAAATTTGAAGCTTAATTTAATTGTGCCACTTTTGGCAAGCGTTCCTTCATCCATGTGATTTTGGACAGAAGTATTCTGGGAATTCAGGAAGCGTCCAGCAGATTCACAAGCAAGACTCTGACCTGGAATCCGATACGCGTCTCTAATTGGCCAGTGTGTTTCTGTGAGGAGAGCCAAGGCCGATCCGGAGGAATCCCAGACATGTGAGCCAGACCCGGGTCCTTGGAGAGCACTTCCTGTGGATGAAATCAGCACTTCCTGTGGATGACATCATCGCAGAGATCGGCTCCCACGCTCTCGAACCCAGACGTCCACATTCATAATAATCCATCGGGTTATTAACGGCTCAAGACGGCTTCAGGGTTGCAGTGTTGGCCTGGACTGTGAGATCTGAACTTTGAGATCATGAGAATGAAATGTTGATATCTTCACACTTATATGTTCAAACTTTTCATCAGCATTAGATCTGCGCTTTGCATCTTATTCTCTGCAAAAACCGCCCACTTAGGGCCTGTTTGACTGACGTGAAAATTGACGAATCACAGGTCATGTTGTGCTGTTTCAGTACGGGTAAATCTTAGATTTATAATACCACAGTAACAAACCAGTGTGGAAGAACGAACCGAATCACATTAAATGTGGACTGGACTTAATGTTCCTGTCCATCCAAAAACTATAAGACCTGATTGTTTCACAGACACACAGTAACTCAGAACCAAAGCAGAACGTAGTTGTGCCTGTGGATAATGATGTAAACTATAGTGATATATTGAAAGTTGGACATATACTGTAATACTTTTTCCGCATACATACAGTATACCCATGTAAAGATATATATAACTGCCTTTTTTATTTTGTCACAAAATGTCATTATATTATCATCAAATCTGTAAAATGGCATTAAGACTTTAAGATATTATAAACTGTAAGATCATGATTTTCTGTAAAGCTGTTTTGGATCAGTGTATAGTCCTACTATAGTCCTTACTATAGTCAACAGTCGGGCCCTGGAAGTAAAAAGTCCATTTATCCATAGGGAAATTGATTTTAAAGGATTTGCTTCCGTTGAAGCCGTCAGTCTGCCTTATTTCAATTTATTTTTAAAATGATCATGTTTAAAAGCTGAATTCATGTTGAAAACTACATTACCCATGATGCTGTGCAGAGAATCCCACCCATTAGAGTCACGATAAGCCAAAAAGAGTTATTTAGCTCCCCCCAATCGAGTCTCGCTATACTCCCAAAAACGGCTCGGTTACGACCGTAACCTCAGTTCCCTGAAGAGGGAATGAGACGTTGCGTTGATTGATGCTAAGGGAACGCTTTGCGTGATGATGTATTGAAACACATGTAAAATCAGTCCAATGGCGTGACGGGACGTCAGAAGCGGGTGACGTCATGAACCAGGAAGTATAAAAGCCGGTTCAAACCCAGCCGCGACAGCTTCGCAGGGTCTGAACAAGTCACTTACAGGCACGCAGGAGATATGGCAGGTGATGCAACGTCTCGTTCCCTCTTCAGGGAACCGAGGTTACAGTCGTAACCGAGGCGTTCCCTTTCAAGGGAACTCGCGTTGCGTCTATTGACGCTAAGGGAACGTCTATACCACTACGACGAGAGCACTCGGGACCCTGGAGTAGAATCAACGTCCAGAGCATAGAATCTAACGAATGTGCGAGTTGAGGACCAGCCTGCCGCATCACAAACGTCCTGAAGAGGAACTCCTGACAATAAGGCCTTAGAGGCTGCCATACTCCTAGTCGAGTGAGACCAACGGCCATAGGTGAAGGCTGTCCGTAGAGGCTGTCGACTCTTAAGCAAGAGAGATGGCCTCGACCACCCACTTGTTCATCCTTTGCTTAGATGCAGGGGACCCCTTGTTAGGGGGTCCAAAGCAGACAAATAGCTGTTCAGTTTTACGCCACAGGGCAGCTCTGTGGACGTAAGCATCCAGTGCCCTCACAGGGCATAGCAAATTGTGCCTTTCCTGGTCCGCATCCTGGAACGGAGGAGGACAGAAGGCCTGCAGCACTATAGATCAGGCCACATTAGTGGGGACCTTGGGAACATAACCTGGTCTAGGATGAAGGAACGCTTTAACCATGCCAGGTGCAAATTCCAAGCACGAGGGTGCAACCGACAGAGCCTGAAGATCTCCTATTCTTTTAAGGGAAGAAATAGAGAGGAGGAACAGAGTTTTTAAAGTAAGAAAACTGACTGGGACCTCCTCGAGGGGCTCGAAGGGGGCCTGGGAAAGGCCTTGGATGACAATAGCCAGGTCCCAAGTCGGTACCCTAGGGCGTACAGCAGGCCTCAGCCTCAGAGTTCCACGTTGGAAACGAGATACCAGAGGGTCTTTACCCACAGACATTCCACCCAAAGGGATATGGTAAGCACCTATGCCCGCCACATAGACCTTCTGAGTGGACGGGGATAGACCTGAAGAGAACCGATCCTGCAGAAACTCCAGCACTGTACCAACCGGGCAGTTAACTGGGTTCAGCTGACGGTCAGTGCACCATGAAGTGAAAACCTTCCACTTCAGGGCATATAGTTTCCTCGTGGAGGGAGCTCTGGATTTTAGAATGGTCTCCACAACCTCCACAACCTCCACAACCTCAGAGGCCAAGCCCACAGGTTCCACAATTCAGGACGAGGGTGAAATATTGACCCCCCTGCTTGAGACCGGATGATCCCCCCTGACGGGAAGCTCCATAGGAGGCCCGTTGAGGAGAGACACTACATCTGCAAACCACACTCTGCCCGGCCACCGCGGGGCTATAAGAAGCAGGCGCAGATGGTCCCTGCGAACTCTCTCCAAAACTCCCGGGAGCAGAGCAATCGGGGGAAAAGCATACAAACGCAGTCTCGGCCACGTCTGTAGACTGATGATCTCGTGTTCTCTGATGACGTGTACGCAGTGATGATCTCGTGTTCTCTGATGACGTGTACGCAGTGATGATCTCGTGTTCTCTGATGACGTG
The DNA here is from genome assembly GCF_051911475.1 of Siphateles boraxobius. NCBI lineage: Eukaryota > Metazoa > Chordata > Actinopteri > Cypriniformes > Leuciscidae > Siphateles > Siphateles boraxobius. Next base: position 355,710 of record NW_027509141.1, on the reverse strand, counting down.
TACGCAGTGATGATCTCGTGTTCTCTGATGAAGTGTACGCAGTGATGATCTCGTGTTCTCTGATGAAGTGTACGCAGTGATGTTCTCGTGTTCTCTGATGAAGTGTACGCAGTGATGTTCTCGTGTTCTCTGATGAAGTGTACGCAGTGATGTTCTCGTGTTCTCTGATGACGTGTACGCAGTGATGTTCTCGTGTTCTCTGATGAAGTGTACGCAGTGATGATCTCGTGTTCCCTGATGACGTGTACGCAGTGATGATCTCGTGTTCTCTGATGAAGTGTACGCAGTGATGTTCTCGTGTTCTCTGATGACGTGTACGCAGTGATGATCTCGTGTTCTCTGATGAAGTGTACGCAGTGATGATCTCGTGTTCTCTGATGAAGTGTACGCAGTGATGTTCTCGTGTTCTCTGATGAAGTGTACGCAGTGATGTTCTCGTGTTCTCTGATGAAGTGTACGCAGTGATGATCTCGTGTTCTCTGATGACGTGTACGCAGTGATGTTCTCGTGTTCTCTGATGAAGTGTACGCAGTGATGATCTCGTGTTCTCTGATGAAGTGTACGCAGTGATGATCTCGTGTTCTCTGATGACGTGTACGCAGTGATGTTCTCGTGTTCTCTGATGAAGTGTACGCAGTGATGATCTCGTGTTCTCTGATGAAGTGTACGCAGTGATGTTCTCGTGTTCTCTGATGAAGTGTACGCAGTGATGTTCTCGTGTTCTCTGATGAAGTGTACGCACCACTGCAAGGGTCCCATGTGCAGCAGGCCAAAAGTGAGAACTCGATATTGGTATGCTTCGCCCCCGAAAGCAAACCTCAGGAACTTCCTGTGATATGGAAGGATGGAAATATGGAAGTATGCGTCCTTGAGGTCTATCGTGGCAAAACCAGTCCTCGGATCTGATCTGTGGCACGATTTGTCTCAACGTTAACATTTTGAACTTCAGCTGCATGACTGATTCGTTCAGAACTCTCAGATCCAAAATGGGACGCAACCCCCTATCCTTCTTCGTAACGATGAAGTATCGGCTGTAAAGCCCGGAGTCCCTGCTGGAGGGAGGTACATATTCTATGGCCCCCTTGTCCAACAGACTTTTCACTTCTTGTTCCATTACCAGAACCTGCTCGGGGTCCACCACAGTGGGTAGGACCCCCATAAACCAAGGTGGGCGAGACCCAAACTGAATCTGATAACCCTTTTCTATGATCTGCAGGACCCAATGAGAAATATTTGGCAGTAGCTTCCACGCTGTCAAAAATTCTACTTAAGGTACCAGCAACTGACTGCTCTAGAACCCTCCTCAGAGGGAGCGGGCATCCCAAGACCACTACGTTTCTCGAGTGGACCCTGAGATATGTGCTCGCCGGAGACCACTGCGCCCTGTAACACACGAGGTGGCAGGGTTGGCATAACGGTCCCCCAAGGGCACCAAAGGGAGACGGGCACCGTAAAATGAGGTGTTAACCGCTCTCCTTTCGGGGGGAACTGCCCTCGGTGGCCTGCGCCCTCGGACGTCGGGACCTTTTGTTCGCAGCCTTCTTGGACAAAATAACGGTCCTCAGATCCAGTTTTTGCCTTGAAGGCTGCTGTTGAGCGGGCTTTCCCTGTACCCAGTTTTTTTGTGGGGGGGCACAGGAGGCCACGCTCTGTTTCTGAGTGGCACGGTGTGAGGAGCTGGCTTTTGATGTTTGGGGCTGCTCCCGCTCAGCAGCCCCAGAGACATGAATCCGACGGGGGAGGAGTTTTTGGAATGCAGCCGCCTGTTTAGTGGACTCCTGAAACCTCTCGCCGACCGAATTTACTGAATCGCCGAAGAGGCCAGTCGTCGAGACCGGTGCATCCATAAGAAAGTGTTTATCCCTCTCTTTTATACTACTCAAGTTGAGCCAGATATATCATATCTCAGTGCCCACCAGGGCTGCCATAGACCGGCCGATAGATTTAGCCGTCTCCTTGGCGGCCCTGAGAGACAAATCTGTAGCCCGACGCAGTTCGCAAACTGCGTTCAGGCCAATACCCCCGCCCTCATCAAGGTCTCCTAACACCTCTGCCTGGTAAGCCTGCAGCAATGACATGGTGTGTAAACACGCTGCAGCCTGCCTAGCAGCAGAGTAAGCCTTACCCACCAAAGCAGATGTAACTCTAACTGGCTTGGTGGGTAATGGCGGGGTCTTAAGGGAAGATGCCGCTTCAGGGGAAAGATAGCTGGCTAATGTTTCTTCTACCTTTGGCATCTCCCCATAGCCGTTCTCTTTATATTGGGATATATTGGCGTAGTGTGATGTTTGTGCAATGTACACTCTATATGACACTGGTTTCTCCCACAATCTCGACACCTCAGTGTGAAGATCGGGGAAAAACGGAAGACCCCGTGTTGAGGTCTTCGAGAGGGCAGGAAGCGTTCGTCGAGCTTGCTTTTCGAGCGAACGTCCTGCTTATCTGACGGCCAATCTATATTTAGTCTCTTGACCGCTCTCGTCACAACCTCAACCAGCTCCTCATAAGCGTGAGACTGAGGTGGCGAATCCTCAGACACACGTGTATCAACACTTGCAACATCTAATTCCTTGGAACTGGATAGTTGAAGTGTTGGTACATGTATCGGGCCGGAAGAAACCGCAGCGCGTGCTTCCGAACCCTGATACAGCGCACTGGATCTATCAGGTGAAGGCAGAGATAAGGCGGAGCCCGTCTCTAACCCCGCTGACAGATCCATTTGCGATCCCCAAGACTGAAGCCTTCGCTGTGCCTCAGCAGCAGCGGGACCGGAGCCCTGGGGAACACGAGCCTGAGCGTCCTCGCGAAAGAATGCCAGCCGGGATCGGAGTGTCCGTAATGGAAGCACATCACAGTGCTCAGAAGCCAGCGCCCTCGAGCACTGACCGTGCATGCTCCTCTCCCAAACAAACAACGCAAAGAGTGTGTTACTCCTTTTCCACCAAAAAAGAACTGGTTCGGAACTGGTGCTGGTTCAAAGTTAGTTCGGAGTCGGTTCAACTTGCGAACCTTCTCAGAACCGGTTTGTTTTCCCACTGACTAGAGCGCCCAGCGAACGACGTCGTTACGTCACTGTGTACGTCGCCATACAGAAACGCTAGCAAGTACATTATTTTGGGATTATCTCTAACTTGTGTACCATGAAGGCTTTAAAAACAATTGAAATAAGTAAGTCTTTTAATCTTTTCCTTTGATATGTAATCATTTCTGATTAGTTATGTACCTCTGTCTTGTGTCTTTTTTTCTTTCCGTTTATTTGTTCTATATTTTGACTGTTTTCTTCTTTGCTTACAAAATGTTTTCAATAAAAAAAATAAAAAATTTTTTTTTAAATTACAATGGTGGACTACATCGTGTTTCTGCAAATGTTTCTCCTGGCTTTGCGGTCATAAAATATGTTTAGGACACATCTAAACCCGCCTCCAGCCCCGCCGTAAGCATGACACGGTGGTAAAAGAACGGTTCTCTGGTTCTAGTCCAGCAAAGAGTTGGTGCCGCTTTGGAACCAGTTTTCCTGGCCGAGAACCGGTTTTTTGGCTGTCGAAACACAAAGAACCGGTTCGCGAGTAGGCACCGGCTCCGAACCAGCTCTCAAAATGCTTTGGCGGAAAAGGGGTATGTGTGTCCCCACCCGTTAAATAACGCGGGCATGGGTGCACACACATTCTGAACTGCAGCTTGCTCGCCATACTGATATAAATATATATATATATAGACAGACAACACCAAATAACAGGGACAGTTTCACATATAGCGCTTGTGAAGACACAAAAGCTGTCACGGCTGGGTTTGAACCGGCTTTTATACTTCCTGGTTCATGACGTCACCCGCTTCTGACGTCCTGTCACGCCATTGGACTGATTTTACATGTGCTTCAATACATCATCACGCAAAGCTTTCCCTTAGCGTCAATCGACGCAACGCGAGTTCCCTTAAAAGGGAACCAAAATATTTGTACATACAAACATATTTTGCAATAAACTTTGTTGTTTGATTGTTTATATAGATATAACAAACAACTTCAAATGAATAGGTTTATATGTATCCATAGCTTTAATTGGATTGTAGTTCTTTACAAAATAAATTAATGCCACTTGTTTTGATATTTTGACACATAATGCATATATTTTTAATTGTTGTTAATTGTTAATATTAATCAAACAAACACGCAGGAGCAAAACTACAGGAATTGTTCTGTCATCATGTGCATGTGGCTGGGAATCTCCTGTGGGAGATTCTGCGTTAGCAACGGTAACAACGGCTCAGTTTCCTCATAATGAAGAGTTGTGTGTTTGCGTCTGCATAAACCCCGATGAAGCGTCTGTAAACTCCTCCTCCCTCACTGAAGACATGCAGCTCTTTAATATCAGCAAACACTGAGCACTTTGGATATTTTTACGCTTCGTGTGCTGTAAATCAGTTTCTGACTTTTGAATGGTAAAGTTAGTCTTCAATGACGATCCCCTGATTTCGTCTTCATGCAGCAAGGCTGTGGAGAGAGCAGCGTGTGACGGACAGAAGGAAGTCTGGCTTCATGTTTCAGCTCAGGTTCATGGTGTTGTGAGTGACGCTTCATTATTAAACACGTCTGAAGACACGGCATATTCTCATCGCTGCTTTCGCCCGGCTCACGCTTCTTCCGCTTCTGAGTTTCTTCCGGGAACGAACACGTCACAATATTCCTCATTATAATAATTCATACGCAGAATAAAGGGGCGGGGCCTGGTTGAGTTAGTTAGTAGTGTGTTAAACTGGCGGTTATGGTAAGGGGCGGGACATTTCCCAAACACACTCGAAGTGCTCGACCAATCACAACACACTGCTCCAGCCGACCAATCAGAGCACAGTGTGCTTTTCAGAAGGAGGGGCTTCATAGAGACAGGAAGTAAACAGAGCGTTACTGACAGACTGGGAAGAGAGGAGCCGCAATAATGGAGAATATGAGGAAAATAATCAACATTCAAGCAGGAAAACCTGTTCTAGTAGAGCCTGAAACAACATCAAGACTTACATTTCATGTTTAATTCGGTGCGTTACTTGTAGTTTCTTTGAAATTATTTGTGAACCTTACTAGCAATTTCTAAAAGTAGATCTTTCAGTGTATAAGGTTTCATTAGTTAATCTGGACTAACAATAAAACAAATACTTCTAAAGCATTTATTAATCTTAGTTACAGTTATTTTCATCATTTACTTGTACATACTAAAATCAAAAGTTGAATCTATTATTTAATGCACCTGAGCTAATATAAACTAACAATGAACATAAAAAAGTTGCAATGTTTGCCCCCAAACCCAAACCCCAAACCTCAACATCTTCATAACTGCTTGTGACAGTTAATATCTAATGTGAGCGATTGTTTAGTTTCTGTATCTCGTTCTGTTTAGTTTCATAGTCATGTTCGGTTTCATTTTGCCTTGGTTTGGATTAAAAAGCATCATTCCTTCTGTCTCACACGGTCTCTCGTGGATTCCCGTGACAGATGTGTGCTGTAAATCTTCATCAGGCTCGGCTGCACCAGCCGTTCTTGCATGAACTGGAATCTTAAGTCCCCACAAGATGCTTAGTAACTAATAGCTAATTTGTGACTGTGTGTTTTTAGAGTGACATGACATTTACACATACAGAGTCCATCACTGCATTCAGGGAGATTCAGAGACAGATAATGAATCTGTGTCAGATCGTGTGTGTGTGTGTGTAACTCATGTCTCTGAGCAGCTGTGTCCCTCATCATCTCTCTCTCACACACACGCACGCACACACACACACACACACACACACACACACACACACACACACACACACACACACACACACACACACACACACACACACACACACACACACACACACACACACACACACACACACACACACACACACACACACACACACACACACACACACAGAGAGATAGACAGGGGCGGACTAGGACAAAATTTCAAGCCTGGAAATACTTACACTCATCCAGGCCTGTGTGTGTGTGTGTGTGTGCGTGTGCGTGTGCGTGTGTGTGTGTGTGTGTGTGTGTGTGTGTGTGTGTGTGTGTGTGTGTGTGTGTGTGTGCGTGCGTGTGTGTGTGTGTGTGTGTGTGTGTATGTGTGTGTGGGTGTGTGAGCGTGTGTGTGGGCTGTTCGCTGTAACGCTGTGTGTTCGCTGTAGCGCTGTGTGTTCGCTGTAGCGCTGTGTGTTCACTGTAGCGCTGTGTGTTCGCTGTAGCGCTGTGTGTTCGCTGTAACGCTGTGTGTTCGCTGTAGCGCTGTGTGTTCACTGTAGCGCTGTGTGTTCGCTGTAACGCTGTGTGTTCGCTGTAACGCTGTGTGTTCGCTGTAGCGCTGTGTGTTCGCTGTAGCGCTGTGTGTTCGCTGTAGCGCTGTGTGTTCGCTGTAACGCTGTGTGTTCGCTGTCGGCTACGCTAGAAACATGACCAAACAATATGTCGACCTCATAGAAGGGGGCACCCACGGTTATGGAGATATAAATGTCTCATTCTAAGCTAATAAAAACATAACGGTTTATTATGCAAGTTCTTTATACACCACTGAAAACATATTTATGGATCTTATATTGCATTTCTGTCAATAGAGCCTCAGAAATATTACACACTGCACCTTTAAGATGCTGTCTCTGTAGTTCACTAGATGAGCTCTTGAATCATGATCTGCTATAGGAATCATCATTATTGGATGGAAACCGGAGGTCAGTTCGCCAGAGAATTACTGGAAAATCCTCTACAATCGAGCAGCTGCAAACACGGGATTTCGTCTCGTTTTCTAGTATAAATATCTAAACACTCTTGAATCCAGACACATGAACTACAATGTTATTTTTCTGACTCCATTGGCAGATATTTGTTCTTGTTTAAAGCATAAACTCAAAATTTCAGAAAGCAAGACTTAATATATTCCGTTATTTTGCTTCTTCTCCAGTAAATGTTTCTTGATGTAAGAATGTTTAGATATTTGTGCTGGAAAACCAGAAACACTGAGGAAACCATTGTTATTTTGTAGTGTGAGATCGATATGGACTGATTCAATTTAAAATGCACACAAATAAACACAACGAGGCATCATAAAAAAAAGCTTATATGAGCATTATATTCTGCCAGATGTGATGACGTGTACGCAGTAATGATCTCGTGTTCTCTGATGACGTGTACGCAGTGATGTTCTCGTGTTCTCTGATGAAGTGTACGCAGTGATGATCTCGTGTTCTCTGATGACGTGTACGCAGTGATGTTCTCGTGTTCTATGATGAAGTGTACGCAGTGATGATCTCGTGTTCTCTGATGACGTGTACGCAGTGATGTTCTCGTGTTCTCTGATGAAGTGTACGCAGTGATGATCTCATGTTCTCTGATGAAGTGTACGCAGTGATGTTCTCGTGTTCTCTGATGACGTGTACGCAGTGATGTTCTCGTGTTCTCTGATGAAGTGTACGCAGTGATGTTCTCGTGTTCTCTGATGACGTGTACGCAGTGATGTTCTCGTGTTCTCTGATGAAGTGTACGCAGTGATGATCTCGTGTTCTCTGATGACGTGTACGCAGTGATGATCTCGTGTTCTCTGATGAAGTGTACGCAGTGATGTTCTCGTGTTCTCTGATGAAGTGTACGCAGTGATGATCTCGTGTTCTCTGATGAAGTGTACGCACTGATGTTCTCGTGTTCTCTGATGACGTGTACGCAGTGATGTTCTCGTGTTCTCTGATGACGTGTACGCAGTGATGTTCTCGTGTTCTCTGATGACGTGTACGCAGTGATGTTCTCGTGTTCTCTGATGAAGTGTAAGCAGTGATGTTCTCTTGTTCTCTGATGAAGTGTACGCAGTGATGTTCTCGTGTTCTCTGATGAAGTGTACGCAGTGATGTTCTCGTGTTCTCTGATGAAGTGTACGCAGTGATGATCTCGTGTTCTCTGATGAAGTGTACGCAGTGATGTTCTCGTGTTCTCTGATGAAGTGTACGCAGTGATGATCTCGTGTTCTCTGATGACTTGTACGCAGTGATGTTCTCGTGTTCTCTGATGAAGTGTACGCAGTGATGTTCTCGTGTTCTCTGATGAAGTGTACGCAGTGATGATCTCGTGTTCTCTGATGACTTGTACGCAGTGATGTTCTCGTGTTCTCTGATGAAGTGTACGCAGTGATGTTCTCGTGTTCTCTGATGAAGTGTACGCAGTGATGTTCTCGTGTTCTCTGATGAAGTGTACGCAGTGATGATCTCGTGTTCTCTGATGACTTGTACGCAGTGATGTTCTCGTGTTCTCTGATGAAGTGTACGCAGTGATGTTCTCGTGTTCTCTGATGAAGTGTACGCAGTGATGATCTCGTGTTCTCTGATGAAGTGTACGCAGTGATGTTCTCGTGTTCTCTGATGACGTGTACGCAGTGATGTTCTCGTGTTCTCTGATGAAGTGTACGCAGTGATGATCTCGTGTTCTCTGATGAAGTGTACGCAGTGATGATCTCGTGTTCTCTGATGAAGTGTGCGCAGTGATGTTCTCGTGTTCTCTGATGACGTGTACGCACTGATCTTCTCGTGTTCTCTGATGACGTGTACGCAGTGATGTTCTCGTGTTCTCTGATGAAGTGTACGCACTGATGTTCTCGTGTTCTCTGATGACGTGTACGCAGTGATGATCTCGTGTTCTCTGATGAAGTGTACGCACTGATGTTCTCGTGTTCTCTGATGACGTGTACGCAGTAATGTTCTCGTGTTCTCTGATGACGTGTACGCAGTGATGATCTCGTGTTCTCTGATGACGTGTACGCAGTGATGTTCTCATGTTCTCTGATGAAGTGTACGCAGTGATGTTCTCGTGTTCTCTGATGAAGTGTACGCAGTGATGTTCTCGTGTTCTCTGATGAAGTGTACGCAGTGATGTTCTCGTGTTCTCTGATGAAGTGTACGCAGTGATGTTCTCGTGTTCTCTGATGACGTGTACGCAGTGATGTTCTCGTGTTCTCTGATGAAGTGTACGCAGTGATGATCTCGTGTTCTCTGATGACGTGTACGCAGTGATGATCTCGTGTTCTCTGATGAAGTGTACGCAGTGATGTTCTCGTGTTCTCTGATGACGTGTACGCAGTGATGATCTCGTGTTCTCTGATGACGTGTACGCACTGATCTTCTCGTGTTCTCTGATGACGTGTACGCAGTGATGTTCTCGTGTTCTCTGATGAAGTGTACGCACTGATGTTCTCGTGTTCTCTGATGACGTGTACGCAGTGATGATCTCGTGTTCTCTGATGACGTGTACGCACTGATGTTCTCGTGTTCTCTGATGACGTGTACGCAGTAATGTTCTCGTGTTCTCTGATGACGTGTACGCAGTGATGATCTCGTGTTCTCTGATGAAGTGTACGCAGTGATGTTCTCGTGTTCTCTGATGAAGTGTACGCACTGATGTTCTCGTGTTCTCTGATGAAGTGTACGCAGTGATGTTCTCGTGTTCTCTGATGAAGTGTACGCAGTGATGATCTCGTGTTCTCTGATGACGTGTACGCACTGATGTTCTCGTGTTCTCTGATGACATGTACGCAGTGATGATCTCGTGTTCTCTGATGACGTGTACGCACTGATGTTCTCGTGTTCTCTGATGACATGTACGCAGTGATGATCTCGTGTTCTCTGATGAAGTGTACGCAGTGATGTTCTCGTGTTCTCTGATGACGTGTACGCAGTGATGTTCTCGTGTTCTCTGATGAAGTGTACGCAGTGATGATCTCGTGTTCTCTGATGAAGTGTACGCAGTGATGATCTCGTGTTCTCTGATGAAGTGTACGCAGTGATGATCTCGTGTTCTCTGATGACGTGTACGCAGTGATGTTCTCGTGTTCTCTGATGACGTGTACGCAGTGATGTTCTCGTGTTCTCTGATGAAGTGTACGCAGTGATGTTCTCGTGTTCTCTGATGAAGTGTACGCAGTGATGATCTCGTGTTCTCTGATGAAGTGTACGCAATGATGATCTCGTGTTCTCTGATGAAGTGTACGCAGTGATGTTCTCGTGTTCTCTGATGACGTGTACGCAGTGATGTTCTCGTGTTCTCTGATGAAGTGTACGCAGTGATGAACTCGTGTTCTCTGATGACGTGTACGCAGTGATGATCTCGTGTTCTCTGATGACGTGTACGCAGTGATGTTCTCGTGTTCTCTGATGACGTGTACGCAGTGATGATCTCGTGTTCTCTGATGAAGTGTACGCAGTGATGTTCTCGTGTTCTCTGATGAAGTGTACGCAGTGATGATCTCGTGTTCTCTGATGAAGTGTACGCAGTGATGTTCTCATGTTCTCTGATGAAGTGTAAGCAGTGATGATCTCGTGTTCTCTGATGAAGTGTACGCAGTGATGTTCTCGTGTTCTCTGATGACGTGTACGCAGTGATGATCTCGTGTTCTCTGATGACGTGTACGCAGTGATGTTCTCGTGTTCTCTGATGACGTGTACGCAGTGATGTTCTCGTGTTCTCTGATGACGTGTACGCAGTGATGATCTCGTGTTCTCTGATGAAGTGTACGCAGTGATGTTCTCGTGTTCTCTGATGACTTGTACGCAGTGATGATCTCGTGTTCTCTGATGACTTGTACGCAGTGACGTTCTCGTGTTCTCTGATGACCTGTACGCAGTGATGTTCTCGTGTTCTCTGATGACGTGTACGCAGTGATGATCTTGTGTTCTCTGATGACTTGTACGCAGTGATGTTCTCGTGTTCTCTGATGAAGTGTACGCAGTGATGTTCTCGTGTTCTCTGATGAAGTGTACGCAGTGATGTTCTCGTGTTCTCTGATGAAGTGTACGCAGTGATGTTCTCGTGTTCTCTGATGAAGTGTACGCAGTGATGTTCTCGTGTTCTCTGATGAAGTGTACGCAGTGATGTTCTCGTGTTCTCTGATGAAGTGTACGCAGTGATGTTCCCTTTCGAAGGGAACTCAACAATACGTCAACGACGTTATGGGGAACGCCTCAGGTGTGACAGGTGTCTGAAATCACTATCAAATCACGTCAATCATATTGACCGGCGACAGCCCGTGAATCATTAGCGTGAATGATTAACGTGCGACCTGGAAGTATAAAAGGGCGCCTTGCAAACATGACAAATCATCTCATCGTCTTCAGGGACTGTCTGTTTGAAAACGCTACTCAATGAAACGGTAAGAAAATGAAATGTACAGCACACGAGTGTGTTTTTTCCTGCCTGGGAGAAGAGCGCGCACGAGAGGTTCTCGAGGGAATCCTCTGTGTGAACTGTGAGCGTTTTTCTCTTAAAACGCTCCGCTCTCGTCTGGCCCTCTTCTCGAGTGAAGGGGGTTCAACGTCTGGTCCGTGTGGTCCCGCTAGTGCCGAGGCAGAGCGGCGACTTGCATCATGGGCTTCCAGATAGAGCTCATCGATCATCTTGAGAGTCCTGTAAACCTCTCAAACGATTCGACGGCTGACGAGGGCGAACTGCAGGCGCCAATGGTTTCCTGCAGTTGCTGCTCTTCAGGACGAGCAGGAGATGGCTGAGGAGGTTTATAATCAGGTATATCCTGAACCCTCTCAGCCACCCTGCCCCGTGTATGCAGACCTGGTGGATGTTGTGGAGCGCGCCGCCAACAGGCTGTAGCTGCCATGGCGACGCGCTAGAGGAGAGACCGCTCGCGGTAGGCAATTGGCGATCGGTTTCTCCCCTGCCATACACCACCAGCTCAGGTGAGCCTTCCATTCCTTCCTGATCTTCACACGGAGATCGAGAGGGCATGGAAGAGCCCATACTCTGCCCGTATTCACCGACATCAGCGGGTTAATTTCGCTGATGTTGAGGGGATCGCAGAGCATGGGTATGTGTCGATGCCGCCCATCTGACGAGTCGTTTGCGAACTATCTCGTGTCTGGGCAGGCGTCGACACTGAGAGCTCCAACCCTGCCATCCAAACCGCTAAAGTCAACAGCACGTTTGAATGGCAGAGCATACACGACAGCGGTTCAGGCTGGTGCTTCCCTGCACACTATGGCGGTGCTGCAGGCATACCAGGCCGACCTGCTGCAGGATCCTGCATACCGCTGAGATCCGGTTCCACACCCAGGCAGGCGGGAGGGCCTGGCCCTTCACGGTCCGAGGACCGTAGACAGGGCCAGAGAGCCAGTGTCGCCTCTCGTGCGCCCCCTCCGTGGAGGAACAGGGCGCAGAAGAGGCGTGACTCCCGCAAGAAGAGGGATCTGAGGGAGGTTATCCAGACAAGCACACACAGTGTCGCTGATGGATAATCTCCCCGGAGGGCTTCATTAAAAAGAAATCCAGCCCTCTCCTCTCTTCTGACTCCCCAGACGTTCATTACATCAGGCCTGGGGCTGGGCCTTTGATAAGAACGATGTTCATGACGTGATGACGTACTGACGTACTGACGTAGTGTGTGTGTGTGCGCGTTGGGTGCGAAATTCAACATGGCAGCGCGCCGCTGCTAGATAAGACAAACAAACTTTGTATTTTTTTTTTTTTCTTTACAACATCACCCGCGTTAACCCTAACTTAAAACCTGGATTTCAACTCGGAACTGGACCAACTGGAGGATTACATTGACCATCACTTCAACAGACTCTGTAACGTTGCAATGGGCCGATCAAGCAAAGCCAAAAAACCACGCACCTCGGATTCACCCTTATCAACCGATTCACCGCCGTCACCAACATCACCAGCTTCCACGCCGATCAAAACAAACTGCTGTTCCGACGTACTCTTATCAATCAACGAGCGCTTAGCTAACCTGGAATCTAGACTCTCACTAATCGAAGTACTGCACAAAGAATTTCAAAACCTCCGCCACAGCCTGGAATACAGTCAACAACAAGTCGATTCGCTCACTGAAGAAAACAAATCACTGAAAAGCTCCGTGGACACACTCACTACAAAACTCTCAACAGTAAACAGTCAACTTACCTCCGTCACCGCTGAGAACAAAGCCATGCAAGAAACCATCCTGGATATACAGTCACGCAGTATGAGAGACAATCTAATCTTCTCCGGCATCCCTGAATCATCCACCGAGGACCCCGAAAAATCTGTTAAGGACTTCCTGATCAACCAGCTCAAACTTTCACCAGAGACTGTAGAGCACATCACTTTCCATCGCGTTCACCGTTTAGGACAGAAACACATCAACTCCACCCGTTCCCGCCCCATCATCGCCAAATTTGAACACTTCAAACAAAAAGTACTGGTACAGCGACAAGGACGACAGCTCAAAGGGACTCATTACGGACTCAACGATCAATATCCACAAGAAATCATCCGCAGACGTAAGCTACTTTTCCCCATCCGTAGGACAATGATCAATCAAGGTAAAAAAGCAATCATCACAGTGGACAAATTATATATTGATGGACAATTATTTAGAGACAAAGACACTACTCCCTGGCTTTACTAATAATTGAAAATAGCAATGTAACATTTCCAATCCGTTTATGCTCAATTTATAGTCAATTCATAATCTTCATATTCTTTCATTAACCCAATTGCACCACACACGCACATTGTATTCTAAATGCACCTAAATAGCCTTGCTCACTGTTTATATGTTCTGTATTTGTTGTTTATAGGTATCCCTGTTTTATTTGTCATTTGTTGTTATAGATTTACACACACACACACACACACACACACACTCAACCACATTCACATCCACACACACAGACTTATATTCACACAAGGTAACTATGAAATATACATTATAGGTTCATGCAATTGAAATTCATAACTTGGAATATTCGTGGTGTTGGTTCACAAACAAAAAAAAATAAAGTTTTAAATTACCTAAAAAATACACAAGCGGATATATGTCTAATACAGGAAACACACCTCTCTCAATATACACAGAACAGCTTAAAAACTACACATTTTAACCACTGTTTTTCCTCCCACTATAATTCAAAACAAAGAGGAGTATGCATCTTAATAAACAAAAAAATACAGTTTAACCACCATACAACCATTTCAGATCATGAAGGCCGTTTTATCATTATTAACATTTCAATCAATAATAATCCAATTACAATTGGCAACATTTATGGGCCAAACTCTGATGATTCCTCCTTCTTTGTAAATTTCTTCTCTTCTCTTTCAAACATTTCTAACGGTCCAATAATTATAGGGGGAGACTATAACACTGTAATCAATCCATCACTTGACAGGTCAAAACACACAGGAAAATCTGGGCAATCTTCCAAAACAATAAAACAGTTCATGAGTGATTTTGGTCTTTGCGATGGTTGGAGGCTACAACACCCACTTGCCAGAGAATACACCTTTTATTCTAATGTCCACCAAACCTACTCCCGCATTGATTTCTTTCTAACCAGTAATTCAATCATACCAAATATTTTAGAAACCAAAATACATCCGATCATTATTAGCGACCACTCTGCGGTAACTCTAACATGGAACCTATCTGCAATACAAAAGCACCCCACCAGATGGCGTTTTAATACATCACTCTTGAAAGATCCAGAATTTGACAGCTACTTCAAGAGAGAGTGGACATCCTTCCTTGAAATAAATGACTCTCCAAAGTCATCAGCATCGCTACTCTGGGAAACATGGAAAGTAGTTTTACGGGGGAAAATTATTTCATATTCAGTACATAAAAAAAAAAAGGACAGAGAAAGAGAAACCCAACTGGAAGAAAGAATAAAAGAATTAGAAATTTTACATGCAAATAATCAATCAGAAAGCATCTATAAAGAAATTAGAGAAAAAAAAATATTGCTCAATGAAATAATAAACAAAAGAAACCAGTTTCTGATTCACAGGCTCCGTCAAGAAACTTTTCACCATAGCAATAAATCCGGAAAATATTTAGCCAGTCAAATTAAAAGAAATAAAGAAAGAACAGCCATAACCTCCATCAGAAACTCGGCAGGGAAGCTAACCAACTCACCAGTTGAAATAAACAAGATATTTCAAGATTACTATACAAAATTATACTCATCTGATCTTGATCCAAACCAAGAAGACATAACCCAATTCCTCGATAACACCATTCTACCAAAACTCAACATGGAACAAATAAACACACTAGAATCACCAATCACTGAAAAAGAACTTCATTCCGCATTGAAAAGCATGCAAAATAATAAAGCACCAGGTCCGGATGGCTTCCCTGCTGAGTTCTATGAACATTTTTGGTCAACTTTATACCCACTATTTAGCAGAACAATAACAGACATAAAACATAACGCAAAATTCCCTTCCCACATGAATACAGCACTTATATCACTCATCCCTAAACCTAACAAAGACCACACCTTCACATCCAACTATCGTCCTATCTCACTTATGAATGTCGACATAAAAATTATTAGCAAAGCACTAGCCCATAGAATTGAACAAATTATACCGTATATAATCCATCCTGATCAGACCGGCTTCATAAAAGGTAGACATGCATCTAATAATACCCGCAGATTATACAACTTAATGCACTACTCATCAGTACAACAGAAAGATACTCTCATTACCACATTAGACGCCGAAAAAGCTTTCGATAGGGTCAACTGGAAATTTTTATTCACCACGTTACAAAAATTCGGCTTTGGAGAGTCGTTTATTAACTGGATCAAGATTTTATACACATCACCATCGGCCACAGTAACAACGAACGGACTAACATCACAAAGCTTCACACTGCACAGGGGAACGAGGCAGGGATGTCCACTCTCTCCATCCCTATTCACCATTTTTATTGAACCTTTAGCAGCAGCTATCCGTCAAAACCCAGCAATCAAAGGTATTGAAACACCACAACAAACACATAAAATCTCACTCTATGCAGATGATATCCTACTATATATACAAGAACCCCTAACATCTACTCAAGAAATAATTAAAACAATTCAGTCCTTCTCAAAAATATCCGATTATGCAATAAACTGGAATAAATCTTCCACCCTCCCTTTACATAAAACCAAATGGGATGTGGCTCCCCAGCAATCACCAATACCTATTTGTCAAGATCACATCACTTACTTAGGCATTAAGATTTCCTCCAGACTGTCAGAGTTGGTAACACTCAACTTCACACCATTGCTAAAAAAAATAGAAGACGACTTGCTCAGATGGCTCAATCTCCCAATCTCCATAATCGGCAGGATAGCAGCAATAAAAATGACGATTTTACCGAAAATTAATTACCTATTCTCAATGATTCCAACCCACCCCACACTCACCTGGTTTAAATCACTAGACTCCATTATAACTCGCTTCTACTGGAAAAATAAAACGCCAAGGATAAAACTCACTACACTTCAAAAAAGTAAGGTTCAAGGAGGACTAGAAGCACCAAATTTCCAATATTACTCAATGGCTAACCAACTGCAATACATATACAAATGGATTCGCCCCACCCAATCTGATATTGTATGGCTAGATATAGAACAATCATTATGCAAAGAATTAAATATAGCTGACATACCATTCCTCACCAAATCAATTAAACAACACACATGTTTTAAGGCAGTAACTATAGCCACCACTCTGACAGCCTGGTGGAAATTTCACCAAATCACTAATTCTACATTAGCTCCATCTAACCTCACCCCACTGTGGAACAACCGTGACTTTATAAGCAATAAAAAAACATTGAACTTTCACACATGGGCGGAAAAGGGTATCACCCACATTAAGCATATTTTCAAATCTAACACATTTAGACCATTTCCGGAACTGGCCCAGGAGTATGGCATCGGGAACAACGAATTTTTAAAATACCTACAACTCAAATCTTCTGTTCTGACAAAAATAAACATCAGAGACACAAATTTAGAACTTCCACCGGCAATATCAGACTTGGTCAACATTTCCTCTCCAAAGAAACTTCTCTCTAAAATATACAAAATGATCTCAAATCAACTTCAGACCATATACTTACCAACAATAAAATGGGAAAACGATCTATCAATAGCCCCTGATGCCAACTTCTGGACCCAAATCTGTAAAAACATCTATCACATGTCCAAAAATTCGAATCTTCAGTTAATACAATACAAAATACTTCACAGAACGCATTACACGGGCAATAGATTAGCTAAAATGGGATTCACATCAGAAATTTGCACACATTGCAATCAAAATTCTACAGATACATACATTCATGCAACCTGGCACTGCACTCCAATCAAACACTTTTGGGAAGAGGTCACACAGGCACTATCAACTATAGTTGGCTGCCACATCCCAATGTCGCCTTCCCTTTGCTTGCTGGGGGACCTCACAATAATAACTGATAAAACCATAAACTCTAAAATACTCCTCACAGCTCTAGCCATCGCCAAGAAAACTATCCTCATGAACTGGAAAACCAGAAATAAATTACACATTAACATCTGGAAAAATCTTATAACAGACTTCATGGCAATGGAACTCGCATCTCCCCTTCATAATAACACATCTGAAACTGATCCCTGCCGTCCAACACTTTCTGACCTCTTACAGCTATGAATCCTTTCTCTGTTTTCAACTCTGACTTCTCTCACCTTCTTACTCAACCCACGAATATTCATATTAGTTGTTTAAACTTGTTTCTGTCATCATTGTTATTGCTATCTTTACTGTTACTGTTATGATTACTATTTTCATTTTTTTTTTTTTTTTTTTTTTTTTTTTTTTTTTTTCATTGTTGTAACTACTGTTGTTGCTGTTTTTTGCTCTTACCGTTATGATCACCACTGCCATCATCATTGTCGTTTATTATTATTATTAATATTATTATTATTATCATCATCATCAATATTGCCATTGTCAATGCTGTTTTAGAATTAGATATCATTGTCATCACTAGTGCAATAACTTCCCCCTTATCTCTTCATGGGTTTTTAATGCACCACAACATAGAATAAAAAAAAAAAAAATAAAAAAAAAAAAGAAGGATTAAGGATATATGGAAAAACCTCACAAACACCAAGGCAGGCTAGACAGGCGAGAAGTGGTTTCAACGGGACAGCATCTCTGTCCCAATTTGAGACACTCTCGCACTGTACTCCCTATTTTAATGCACCTTAGACATTGCACATAACACACATAACACAAAAAAAAAATAATTAAAAATTAAAAAAAAAATAGGAAAAGATATGGACTGATGAGATGAGGGGGAAGGTTATATTATATTATCTTATATTATATTATCTTATTATGTCGTATTTTATGCAGGATTGACAATGGCAATTATTACATAGGAGGAAGGATGGAAGTAAAAAATCTACCAACACAATATTGGCAATATGGTGGTAGTGGGAAGTGGGATGGTGATGGTAATAACAATGGTAATACATAATAAACGGTTACTTTGTTTACGCATACACACACATACACATAACCACACTCACACCCGCACACATACACACTTAAACACTTAAATCACTCTTGTCACTGCTGGAAGTATGGATTTACAAGATTGCTCACTACTGCACTATGTTGGTTTGTTTGTATGTATGCCTGATTGTTAAATAAAAAAAAAATAAAATAAAAAAAAAATAAAAAAATCAAAAAAAAAAAAAAAAAAAAAAAAAAAAAAAAAAAAAAGAACGATGTTCCAATGGCCCGCCTAGGCTTGGCTAGTAGAAACGCCTCTTTCAGGCATATAAAGTGGTGGACCCCAGGGTCATAAAGAACTATCTGGCGAGTCTTCACTCCGCACGCCGCAGGTGAGCTGACTGGTCTTTTAAGAGTAATTTTTTGTGAATTAAAATTCCGAGATGTATCTCTCTACAGACCTCGTTCCCTGTATAGAGCTATGGGGTCATGTCAAGGTAATAAGGTAGAGAAGTTTCCTGGATCATTAGGGCCCTGAAGTTCCCCGTTAGGTGGCCAGAACGATAACTATGTTAGCCTTCGGGCTGTTAGCCACCTCAGGGTAGAGTAGTTGGTCTCTCTCTTAGAATTTTTTACTTACGCTAGAGCTTCAGATAGATCTTATGTCCGGCCCACGGGTCCGTTGACTTCTTCCTGAGTATTTCGCCCCTTGAGCTCTGTTTGGGTTTCATTAGGCTGAGCGATTCTGCAGCCCTTTGTATGGAATAATACAGACTATATTCTTTAGTAAGGCTGTGGCTCCTCCGAGCCCTCAGATTGATCTATGCTTGCAGGCTGGCCCTCACCAGGGCCACCTCTGTAGCTGGCCTAGGCTGTGCCAGGGATAATAGAGGCGCTCTGCTAAAAAATTTAGCATTTCTTCCTCTGACCCTTCACTTTGTGAATGTTGGTTTCTAGCATCCCTGTATAAACAGCCTCCTCCCGTGGGAGTCGTTAGGCCAAGGCCCGCCCCCTTCTCTGCATTCTGGGGTGACTAGAGTAATGCAGCGTGGTGCAGAGGATGGTTTGTAAGGACATGGTAGGCCTCAAACAGGCCTCCGTGGTATATATGTCTTTATTGAGCAGGGTTAGGCCGTCTTTCGCTTCACGAAGAAGACTTGGTTTCCTGCCCGACCTTGCCATGCAGAACTGGCCTACGGATTTAGGCCGCCAGTTTAGGCTTCACTCACCTCGCTGAGCTACTGCTCGAGCGCTAGGTTGTAGGTGGTTGGCTTTCATTCAAGCCCCACTCCCCTAGGTTGGGCACAGATAAATTTCTGTCACCCCTAGAGCCGCTGGCAGGCCCGCACCCTGGTAACCTCAGGGTGAGGTGTGAGTATTCCCCTGTGATACAGGGTAGGTCTGAGCACTTCACTCCCAGTTCTGTTTTATCCTACCTCGCACCACTATGGCTCGGGTCGAGTATGAAGTAAGCTTCACTTCTTCTTTGGTCGAAGTACGCTCCCCTGAAGCCAGAGCATTGCCCTGAGCTGACGCCCATGCATAGATGGTAGGCCCCTGACTAATTGGGGCCTCCGTTGAGGCAGAGTGGCGTATGTTGTACTCCCCTTGTTTTAAGGGTGCTAGCTTTCTTGCGGAGTACACTGCCATGGGCAATGTGATTAGGCACCAGGATGCTGTAGGCGCTGTGTAAACAGTTTTTCTGCCAACGAAGGCTGCGCCATTAGGTAGTAGGCCTCAGCAGGCCTCCTTGATTGGACAGCCCCCCAGAGGGCACTGTAGGCCAGCTCACTTTACGTGGTTGGCCTTGGTGGTTCGGGCAGTTGACTCACTGATGGGTAGTAGGCCTTAAACAGGCCTCCTCGGAGGTGAGTCCCAACATTGTGGGACATACCTTATAGCGCTACTGGAAGCCCATTTGTAAATTATGCTGTGTAGTATGGTTTCCAACAGTGTACTTTATGGCAGAATATGACTTGCTATTAGCTAGTAGGCCCAACCAGGCCTCCCTGATAGGCGAGCCCCCAGCTGACTGGCCTTAGCAGGCCACCTTATACTATCACCCTGACTCAGGGCTCAAAGCTACCAGTGGTTATCAGGTAGTAGGCCACTCAGGCCTCCCTGAAGGTGAATTCCCACTTAAGATGGTTATCAGTTAGTAGGCCTCACCCGGCCGCCCTGAAGGCGAATTCCCACTCACGTTGGCTATCAGGTAGTAGGCCTCTCTGGGCCTCCCTGAATGTGAGCTCCCAAATATTGTGGCTGTCAGGTAGTAGGCCTCACCAGGCCTCCCTGAAGGTGAGTTCCCACATGCTGTGATTATCAGGTAGTAGGCTCCTCCAGGCCTCCTTGAATGAGAACGGTCAGGTAGTAGGCCTCACCAGGCCTCCCTGAAGGTGAGTTCCCACAGATAGTGGTTACCAGGTAG
This sequence comes from Siphateles boraxobius, assembly GCF_051911475.1. Taxonomy (NCBI): domain Eukaryota; kingdom Metazoa; phylum Chordata; class Actinopteri; order Cypriniformes; family Leuciscidae; genus Siphateles; species Siphateles boraxobius. The sequence continues at coordinate 334,999 of NW_027509141.1, read as the reverse complement.
TAGGCCTCACCAGGCCTCCCTGAAGGTGAGCTCCCCACATACTGTGGTTGTAAGGTAGCAGGCCTCACCGGGCCTCCCTGAAGGTGAGTTCCCACGTACTGTGGTTATCAGGTAGTAGGCCTCTCTTGGCCTCTCTGAAGGTGAGCATCTCACATACTGTGGTTATCAGGTAGTAGGCCTCTCCGGGCCTCCCTGAAGATGGGCACCCCACATACTGTGGTTATCAGGTAGTAGGCCTCACGGGCCTCCCTGAAGGTGAATTCCCACTTACGTTGGCTATCAGGTAGTAGGCCTCTCCGGGCCTCCCTATAACGTTCCCTAGTGGTGCTGGGTTTATGAAGCTAGTGGTCACTTGCTATCAGTTTCAGCTAGCCTTAATTGGCAGCTGCTGAAGGCGAGCTTGCGCCCTGGCTCGCTAAAGTGTTCATTCTCTGCTATTGGTTCCCTCCCGGAACCTTTTCTGCCTACAGCCTGGTTGGCCTACCAGGCAGACCTTGTGCTCCCCTCACCGAGGGTCTCTATGAGCATGCGGCTTCCTGAGTCTGGTCAGACGGTCGTAGGCCTCTCCTGAGGCCTCCCAGTTAGATCAGCCCTTAGGCCTTCACAGGCCTCCTCAGTGTTTTGAAACACAGACACTGGGTTGATCCATGGATCGAGTAGAGAACTCCCCTCGCTAGCAAGGGTTGAAAAGCACTATGCTGAGTCATACTCTCCGGGATATCCCGTCTCTGAGATCCGGGCCGAGTGGTTCTCTGCCAGCTTCGCAGTCCCTCGGGTTGGATGCCTTACTTAAGGCATTTGTCCAGAGGCTCTGTCTTCAGACAGACAGGATTTGGCCAGACTAAGTGTCTATGTACTGGCGCCAGGTCAGGCCGTCCTGGTGGCATTTCGGGGTGAGTACGTTCCCCTGAATAGTGACCGGCTGGGGTTCCCTTGGGTTCCCTAGCCACATTCCCTAGAAGGGACCCCTTCTAATTGGAAGCTGAGGTTCCAGGCCCGGAGCTGGCCCAGGTAGACCTTTCATTTAACCATGTTTATGAAGGTTTTTCTGTGAGGCTGTAGCTTGGGCTATGACCGTAGGGAATGCTGTCACTGACAGCCCAGTGTGACCTGAGGGTGAGTGGTTCTAGCGTTTCATTTGAAGTTGCTGGTTCTGACAGTTGTCACTGCCACTTGGCATGCACTCCCCTTAGCATGGCGGCGTTGGTATATCGTTCCCCATAACGTCGTTGACGTATTGTTGAGTTCCCTTCGAAAGGGAACGTCTCAGGTTACGACTGTAACCTATGTTTCCTGAGAACAGGGAACGAGACAATACGTCTCCCTGCCATGCCTCGGGGCTTGCCTACCGTACAGTCCCTTCAGACGATAAGGTGATTTGTCATGTTTGCAAGGCGCCCTTTTATACTTCCAGGTCGCACGTTAATCATTCACGCTAATGATTCACGGGCTGTCGCCGGTCAATATGATTGACGTGATTTGATAGTGATTTCAGACACCTGTCACGCCTGAGGCGTTCCCCATAACGTCGTTGACGTATTGTCTCGTTCCCTGTTCTCAGGGAACATAGGTTACAGTCGTAACCTGAGACGTTCTCGTGTTCTCTGATGAAGTGTACGCAGTGATGTTCTCGTGTTCTCTGATGACGTGTACACAGTGATGATCTCGTGTTCTCTGATGAAGTGTACGCAGTGATAGTCTCGTGTTCTCTGATGACGTGTACGCTGTAATGTTCTCGTGTTCTCTGATGACGTGTACGCAGTGATGATCTCGTGTTCTCTGATGAAGTGTACGCAGTGATGTTCTCGTGTTCTCTGATGAAGTGTACGCAGTGATGTTCTCGTGTTCTCTGATGACGTGTACACAGTGATGATCTCGTGTTCTCTGATGAAGTGTACGCAGTGATGTTCTCGTGTTCTCTGATGACGTGTACGCTGTAATGTTCTCGTGTTCTCTGATGACGTGTACGCAGTGATGTTCTCGTATTCTCTGATGAAGTATACGCAGTGATGTTCTCGTGTTCTCTGATGAAGTGTACGCAGTGATGATCTCGTGTTCTCTGATGAAGTGTACGCAGTGATGTTCTCATGTTCTCTGATGAAGTGTACGCAGTGATGATCTCGTGTTCTCTGATGAAGTGTACGCAGTGATGATCTCGTGTTCTCTGATGACGTGTACGCAGTGATGTTCTCGTGTTCTCTGATGAAGTGTACGCAGTGATGATCTTGTGTTCTCTGATGAAGTGTACGCAGTGATGTTCTCGTGTTCTCTGATGAAGTGTACGCAGTGATGATCTCGTGTTCTCTGATGAAGTGTACTCAGTGATGTTCTCATGTTCTCTGATGAAGTGTACGCAGTGATGTTCTCGTGTTCTCTGATGAAGTGTACGCAGTGATGTTCTAGTGTTCTCTGATGAAGTGTACGCAGTGATGTTCTCGTGTTCTCTGATGAAGTGTACGCAGTGATGATCTCGTGTTCTCTGATGAAGTGTACGCAGTGATGATCTCGTGTTCTCTGATGCAGTGTACGCAGTGATGATCTCGTGTTCTCTGATGAAGTGTACGCAGTGATGTTCTCATGTTCTCTGATGAAGTGTACGCAGTGATGTTCTCATGTTCTCTGATGAAGTGTATGCAGTGATGTTCTCGTGTTCTCTGATGACGTGTACGGAGTGATGATCTCGTGTTCTCTGATGAAGTGTACGCAGTGATGTTCTCATGTTCTCTGATGAAGTGTACGCAGTGATGTTCTCGTGTTCTCTGATGACGTGTACGCAGTGATGTTCTCGTGTTCTCTGATGACATGTACGGAGTGATGATCTCGTGTTCTCTGATGAAGTGTACGCAGTGATGTTCTCGTGTTCTCTGATGAAGTGTACGCAGTGATGTTGTCGTGTTCTCTGATGACGTGTACGCAGTGATGTTCTCGTGTTCTCTGATGACGTGTACGCAGTGATGTTCTCGTGTTCTCTGATGACATGTACGGAGTGATGATCTCGTGTTCTCTGATGAAGTGTACGCAGTGATGTTCTCGTGTTCTCTGATGACGTGTACGCAGTGATGATCTCGTGTTCTCTGATGAAGTGTACGCAGTGATGTTCTCGTGTTCTCTGATGAAGTGTACGCAGTGATGTTCTCGTGTTCTCTGATGAAGTGTACGCAGTGATGTTCTCGTGTTCTCTGATGAAGTGTACGCAGTGATGTTCTCGTGTTCTCTGATGACGTGTACGCTGTAATGTTCTCGTGTTCTCTGATGACGTGTACGCAGTGATGTTCTCGTATTCTCTGATGAAGTGTACGCAGTGATGTTCTCGTGTTCTCTGATGAAGTGTACGCAGTGATGTTCTAGTGTTCTCTGATGAAGTGTACGCAGTGATGATCTCGTGTTCTCTGATGGAGTGTACGCAGTGATGTTCTCATGTTCTCTGATGAAGTGTACGCAGTGATGTTCTCGTGTTCTCTGATGAAGTGTACGCAGTGATGATCTCGTGTTCTCTGATGAAGTGTACGCAGTGATGATCTCGTGTTCTCTGATGACGTGTACGCAGTGATGTTCTCGTGTTCTCTGATGACGTGTACGCAGTGATGTTCTCGTGTTCTCTGATGAAGTGTATGCAGTGATGATCTCGTGTTCTCTGATGAAGTGTAAGCAGTGATATTCTCTTGTTCTCTGATGACGTGTACGCAGTGATGATTGCGTGTTCTCTGATGACGTATACGCAGTGATGATCTCGTGTTCTCTGATGAAGTGTACGCAGTGATGTTCTCGTGTTCTCTGATGAAGTGTACGCAGTGATGTTCTCTTGTTCTCTGATGACGTGTACGCAGTGATGATCTCGTGTTCTCTGATGACGTGTACGCAGTGATTTTCTCGTGTTCTCTGATGAAGTGTACACAGTGATGATCTCGTGTTCTCTGATGAAGTGTACGCAGTGATGTTCTCGAGTTCTCTGATGAAGTGTACACAGTGATGTTCTCTTGTTCTCTGATGACGTGTACGCAGTGATGTTGTCGTGTTCTCTGATGAAGTGTACGCAGTGATGATCTCGTGTTCTCTGATGAAGTGTACGCAGTGATGATCTCGTGTTCTCTGATGACGTGTACGCAGTGATGTTCTCGTGTTCTCTGATGACGTGTACGCAGTGATGTTCTCGTGTTCTCTGATGACGTGTACGCAGTGATGTTCTCGTGTTCTCTGATGACGTGTACGCAGTGATGATCTCGTGTTCTCTGATGACGTGTACGCAGTGATGTTCTCGTGTTCTCTGATGAAGTGTACGCAGTGATGATCTCGTGTTCTCTGATGACGTGTACGCAGTGATGTTGTCGTGTTCTCTGATGACGTGAACGCAGTGATGTTCTCATGTTCTCTGATGAAGTGTACGCAGTGATGTTGTCGTGTTCTCTGATGACGTGTACGCAGTGATGTTGTCGTGTTCTCTGATGAAGTGTACGCAGTGATGATCTCGTGTTCTCTGATGAAGTGTACGCAGTGATGTTGTCGTGTTCTCTGATGACGTGAACGCAGTGATGTTCTCGTGTTCTCTGATGAAGTGTACGCAGTGATGATCTCGTGTTCTCTGATGAAGTGTACGCAGTGATGATCTCGTGTTCTCTGATGACGTGTACGCAGTGATTTTCTCGTGTTCTCTGATGAAGTGTACACAGTGATGATCTCGTGTTCTCTGATGAAGTGTGCGCAGTGATGTTCTCGAGTTCTGTGATGAAGTGTACACAGTGATGTTCTCGAGTTCTCTGATGAAGTGTACGCAGTGATGATCTCGTGCTCTCTGATGACGTGTACGCAGTGATGTTCTCGTGTTCTCTGATGACGTGTAAGCAGTGATGTTCTCGTGTTCTATGATGACGTGTACGCAGTGATCTTCTCGTGTTCTCTGATGACGTGTACGCAGTGATGATCTCGTGTTCTCTGATGAAGTGTACGCAGTGATGTTCTCGTGTTCTCTGATGACGTGTACGCAGTGATGTTCTCGTTTTCTCTGATGAAGTGTATGCAGTGATGATCTCGTGTTCTCTGATGAAGTGTAAGCAGTGATGTTCTCGTGTTCTCTGATGACGTGTACGCAGTGATGTTCTCGTGTTCTCTGATGAAGTGTATGCAGTGATGATCTCGTGTTCTCTGATGAAGTGTAAGCAGTGATGATCTCGTGTTCTCTGATGACGTGTACGCAGTGATGTTGTCGTGTTCTCTGATGAAGTGTACGCAGTGATGATCTCGTGTTCTCTGATGACGTGTACGCAGTGATTTTCTCGTGTTCTCTGATGAAGTGTACACAGTGATGATCTCGTGTTCTCTGATAAAGTGTACGCAGTGATGTTCTCGAGTTCTCTGATGAAGTGTACGCAGTGATGTTGTCGTGTTCTCTGATGAAGTGTACGCAGTGATGTTCTCGTGTTCTCTGATGACGTGTACGCAGTGATGATCTCTTGTTCTCTGATGACGTGTACGCAGTGATGTTCTCTTGTTCTCTGATGACGTGTACGCAGTGATGTTGTCGTGTTCTCTGATGAAGTGTACGCAGTGATGTTCTCGTGTTCTCTGATGACGTGTACGCAGTGATGATCTCGTGTTCTCTGATGACATGTACGCAGTGATGATCTCGTGTTCTCTGATGACGTGTACGCAGTGATGTTCTCGTGTTCTCTGATGACGTATACGCAGTGATGATCTCGTGTTCTCTGATGAAGTGTACGCTGTAATGTTCTCGTGTTCTCTGATGACGTGTACGCAGTGATGTTCTCGTGTTCTCTGATGAAGTGTACGCAGAGATGTTCTCGTGTTCTCTGATGATGTGTGCGCAGTGATGTTCTCGTCTTCTCTGATGAATTCAATTCAATTCAATTCAAATTTATTTGTATAGCGCTTTTCACAATACACATTGTCTCAAAGCAGCTTTACAGAAATTGCATTTCGGAAATGTACATAGAAAAATACAGTTAGTTAATCAAGTATTAATTTATGGCATAACATATCGCCGGCTTTGAGTCGTCTCTTCACAGGCGTCGAGTCGTCTCTTCACAGGTGTTGGGGCATCTGAAGTCTCCGTGAGAGGCTGGATACAAACTGGAGCTGACGAACGCTATTTACCTCGGGACTAGCGTCCCGAGATAACAGCAGAAAGGCAGATGGGAAATAATTAGCATAGCTGATGTTCATAATGTTAATGCATTCGAACTGATTCAGCAGTAGTATCAAAGGTTAAGCATTATGTGAATGCTTGGTTAAAGAGATGCGTCTTTAATCTAGTTTTAAACAGGGACAGCGAGTCTGAGTCTCGTACAATATCAGGAAGGCTATTCCAGAGTTTAGGAGCTAAATGCGAGAACGCCCTCCCTCCTTTAGTGGACTTAGATATCCTAGGAATGACCAGAAGCCTCGAATTTAGTGATCTTAAAGAGCGCGATGGATTGTATGGCGATAGAAGGTCTGTTAAATACACAGGAGCTAAACCATTTAGGGCTTTATAGGTCAGTAGGAATACTTTGTAATTGATACGGAACTTGATAGATAACCAGTGTAGAGATGATAAAATAGGTGTTATATGATCATATTTCCTTGATCTAGTAAGAACTCTAGCAGCTGCATTTTGCACTAACTGTAGCTTGTTGATTGAGGAGGCAGGACAGCCAGCTAATAAAGCATTACAGTAATCTAGTCTCGAGGTCATGAATGCATGAACTAACTTTTCTGCATCAGAAACAGATAGCATGTTGCGTAGCTTAGCAATGTTTCTAAGGTGGAAAAAGGCTGTTCTTGTAATATATGAAATATGATTTTCGAAGGTCAAGTTGCGGTCTAGTATAACACCCAGGTCTTTTACTGTAGTGGATAAAGTAACAGGACATCCTTCTAAATTAAAGTTGTATTGTAAGGGATTTTGTGGGTAGTTTTTTGGACCAATAAGTAATACCTCCGTTTTATCTGAATTTAATAGCAGGAAATTACACGTCATCCAGCATTTTATATCATTTAGACACTCTGTCAATTTAGATAAGTTAGTGTTTTCATCTGGTCGTGATGAGATATATAATTGAGTGTCATCAGCATAACAGTGGAAATTAATTCCATGTTTTCTTATAATATTACCAAGTGGCAGCATATATATTGAGAATAGCAGAGGGCCTAACACCGATCCTTGCGGCACTCCATAGTCTACTGACGTTATCTTTGATTTTTCCCCATTTAAACAGACAAAATGGTAACGGTCTGATAAGTACGATCTAAACCAGCTTAATGCCTGTCCCTGAACACCAGTGTAGTTTTGTAGTCGATCCAAGAGTATTTTATGATCGATAGTATCGAACGCAGCACTAAGATCGAGTAGAACTAGTATTGAGATACAGCCTTGGTCAGAAGCTAAAAGTAAATCATTTGTAATTTTAACTAGCGCAGTTTCTGTGCTATGATGCGGTCTGAATCCCGACTGGAATTTTTCATAGATATCATTTTCTTGTAAGAAAGAGCACAATTGAGCGGACACAACTTTTTCTAGTATTTTAGACATAAATGGAAGATTTGAGATGGGTCTGTAATTTGCTAAGTTATTTGGATCTAATTGCGGTTTCTTAATGAGAGGTTTTATTACTGCCAGCTTGAATATTTTTGGAACATGACCTAAAAAAAAAAGACGAGTTAATAATATTAAGAAGAGGCTCTTCGACTACAGGTAACACTTCGTTCAGTAGTTTAGTGGGTATTGGATCTAATAAACATGTTGTTGGTTTAGATGCAATGATAAGTTTATTTAGCTCTTCCTGTCCTATAGTTGTAAAACGGTGTAGTTGTTCTAGAGGGGCCATAATTGAGGCTGAATCATAAGACATCATAGAGGATTGTATATTTACAATTGTGTTTCGGATGCTTTCTATTTTCTCATTGAAGTAATTCATAAAATCATTACTACTATATTGTAATGGAATATTTTGCTCTGGTGATGTTTGTTTATTTGTTAGTCTAGCCACGGTGTTGAATAAAAACCTTGGATTATTTTGGTTATTTTCTATTAGTTTGCGGAGATGCTGAGCCCTGGCTGCTTTTAGAGCCTTTTTATAACGTGACATACTGTCTTTCCACGCGATTCTAAAGACCTCTAAATTAGTTTGTTTCCATTTACGCTCTAAGTTACGAGTTTCTCTCTTGATTGCATGCGTAGCACTGTGTGAGCTTCATCTCTGATGAAGTATCTGAGCTTCTTTCAGGTTCTCTCTTGCCTGTTCTTGATAACGTTCAAGCCGGTCCCTCATCTCCAGCACATACTGAATGATACCCTTCTCCTCTTCTCTGCGAGCAGGATGCTCTCAGCTCTTCCGTATCAGGTCCAGGGATCCTTGAACTTGCCAGCCGCATAGGAGTTCGAAAGGGGAGAAACCGGTTGAAGCTTGAGGTACTTCTCGGTAGGCAAACAGCAGATATGGGAGCCATTTGTCCCAGTCCCGTCCCGTGTCTGACACAAACTTCCGTAGCATATTCTTTAGTGTCTGGTTGAATCTCTCCAAGTCATCCGTCTGCGGATGGTATGCGCTGGTTCTGATGGCTGTGATACCCAACTGGCTGTGAAGCTGCCCCATTAGCCGCGACGTGAAGTTTGTCCCTTGATCGGTCAGGATCTCCTCAGGGACTCCCACCCTGGAGAACAGCTGCACAAGGGCTTGGATGATCTTTGGGGTGGTAATGGAACGGAGTGGGAAAGCTTCAGGGTACCTGGTCGCGTAGTCACATATCACCAGGATGTATAGGTGTCCCACACTTCTCCTTTCAAGTGGCCCCACAATATCCATGGCGATGTGCCTGAAGGGAGAAGAGATAACAGGGAGAGGGTACAAGGGTGCTCGCCCCCGCTGGGACACAGCACTAGTTTTCTGACATGTTGCACATGTGTTGCAGTATGTCTGTACGTCAGTGTAAAGTGAAGGCCAATGAAAACGTGCACTGATGCAAGTGTATGTTTTCTGCTGTCCTAAATGACCAGCCCATGGAGTGGTGTGTGCGAGGTGCAAGACAAGGGGTCTACAACATTTAGGGACAATTAAAGGAGTAACATCATTGGCTTGCAAGTACAATACATCATTCACAATCACATACTATTCATCACACAGATTTGCCACTTTTCCACAAGCAGTTTTTTTAAACAATGACTTCAATGACTCATCTCTCTTTTGTAATTCCCCAATGTTCTCTGGGATCCTCCAGCCATCAGCTTTGAGGCCGTCCACTTAGGTCTCCGGGACTGGAGTACCCAGATACTTCTCAAATCGCCGTTGTTGGCATGGTTTTCTTGGGCCTTTGCTCCCGCCCTGCAGCAGACTACTGTGCAAGTCTGGCAGTGGCTGCAGACCTGCTCTAGCTTGAGCCCGGGTAACAGCAGAACAGGATTTATGTACAGTGGCAGAGGTACCACCAGACTCAGGGTTCATGGTGGCTTATAGCAGTTTGTAGAGTATGGGTAAGTCTCTTCCTAAAATCATATCTGCGGGCAAATCATCAACAATAATAACATTCATCAGAAATGACTGATCTTGGGCACACACAACTACCTCTGCTCGGGGGTACTGCCTTACATCCCCATGCACACACTGGACCGTTGTGGTGGTTGCGTAGTCTACATTTGAAACAAAACCTGGCTTTAGGAGAGAGATGGAACTACCAGTGTACAAAAGTGCCTTTAGAAAATGTCCATCAACAGTTACATCAAACAAAACTTGACTCTCCCCTCTAGAGTCATTCTCTTTGTCCTCTTCCCTAGGGACATAACAAAATCCTGTCAACTTTGCCTTTCGCATAGGACACCCTGATGCTTTGTGCCCTTGGTGTTGACAGTAGAAACACACCAGCTCTTGTCTTACTGTAGATCTTGGTCTTTGTACACTGTTAATACTTTCAGCTGGACTTTTCCACAGTACCTTTGAGTGGTTGAGAGCGTGGACCCCCGCGGTGAGCATTCCCTTACTGATGAGCCAACTTCGCTGCTGCCAGTCCTGTTGTCGGTTCGCGTTCTCGTACCCAGGTTCGGCTGTCATAAGAAAGCATGCGAAGCAACTGCTCCAAGATGATGGTCTCCCCGATTTCCTCCTTAGTGTGAAGATCAGGTCTCACCCAGCGGCAGTAAAGGATCCTCAGCCGGTTGTAAGTCTCCACTGGGGTTTCTCCAGCAGGAACTGTGGATGCCCGGAATCGCTGCCGGAAGGTCTCTGGCGAGATGTTGAATTTCTCCAAGAGAGCCTCCTTCAGGTCAGCATACACTCCTGCTTGCTCCTCATCCATTGCCAAGTACACCTCCAAAGCCTGCCCAGTCAGCAATGGAACCAGACGATAGCTCCACTCTTCCTCGTGCCAACCCCAAGTCTTGGCCAGGCGTTCGAAGCGTCAAAGATAACTCTCAATGTCCTCCCCTTGTTGATAGGCAGGTATCCTAGGCGGTTCACTCATTAGCCTCGGCTGGCTTGGAGCTTGATTTACTGAGGTGTCTGTGCGGCGAACAGGTGCGGTTCTAGAAGCAGCCGGAGTCGAAAGATCCATCCGCAAGCTCTCGATTTCACTAGGTGTCTCCGCAGGTCTAACAGACTGCAGAACCACGTCTCATAGCCCCCGGAGTTCTAGCATATGCCGCTCCTCCCATTCCTCTTGTGCCTCAAGAAAGTGACGCATCAGGCTCATCAACCCCTCAGTGGATGTTGAACCCGTCGCGTCGGCTTTAATCCGCGGTGCATGGGAGTCTGATGAAGCTCTAGGAAACCCCTCCGTCCCCTCTTCATCCTCCGTTGATCCTGCGGTGTCCCATACCGCATCCTCCTCTGTGACCGCTTTCACCCGTGAGCGTAATCCATCTCGGGTTCATTTGCCTTTCGGCGCCGTCTTGCGAGTGGCCATCCCACCGCTGCCACCATATGTTACAAAGCGACCCCCACAGATCTGCTTTGGGTAGCGTGAGGGTCCGTTTGTGAGGAAAATTAAAGGATGGCTCTACCCACAACAGCACTGTTGTGCAAGATGTAATTTATTGTCAGCACCGAAGATATATACAAAAGAAAACTGGGGTGAAGATGTATACAGTGTAGCTTCAAAAAAAAAAAAAATACAAACTGACAAAGAAACATCAAACTGGAAAATAAAGATGAACAAAATATATATATAAAACGGCACCACAGTTGCACGCTCACCTCTGACTTGGTTAACCAGTCCCGAATTTGAGTCTGAAGAGTTGAAGAATGAAGAAAATGAAGAGTTTGTTTGACATGTGTCAGTTCAGAAACACCTTCAGATCCCTTTAAAGTAAATGGACATGATGGAGAGTTTCATCGGGGAGAACGGGTTTTAAGGACCAACAAACATGATGATGATTCCTCTCCTAAAATATAACGATGCATTTTTCAATCAAACTTTAGTTCTGAGTTGGGGACGCAAAACACAGAAGGTTTGTGACGTCCAGACAGGTTTGTGAACTAGTTCCAAATTAACGAATCAAACCTGCAGATCCAATTCAGAAAGAGCCGAAAGAGTTTATTTCATGACTTCATTGAGCGTGTGTCGGAAGACACGGGTGACAGAGAGCTGGAAACAGGGAACACACAGTCTGTGCAGTGAGGGTTATTAAATCAATATTAATGTAATTAAATAATTCAGTGTAATGAGGGTTCAGAACATCCCCTTCAGTCTATGAGCTTTATCAATTACTCCTTTATTATTCATCAGTTCTGCACTGTACACATGAATGAACCGCACGTCCACATTCATAAATCAACAAAACAGAACAAGAAAGAAACTCAAAGCATTATACGTACACACATACATACGCACTGCAAACAAGATGTATAAACATTCTTAGATTAAGAAACATTTACTTGAGAAGCAAAATCACTTAGCATATTAAGTCTTGTTTACTGACAGATTTATCAAAATGAAGTGAGCTTGTGTTTAATACAAGATCAAATATCTGCCAATGGAGTCAGAAAAATAATCTTGATTTCTCTTTGAATTAAGTGTGTTTTTCTGACTCCATTGGCAGATATTTGTTCTTGTTTTGAACACAAACTCACTTCATTATGATAGATTTTTTATTTAATATCTTCAGTCATTTATCTTCTTCTCCAGTAAATGTATTTTGATTTAAGAATGTTTGGATATTTGTGCTGGAAAACCAGAAACACTGAGGAAGAACATCATTTTTCTTACAGTAACTTTGGCAACAGGGTTGACGGTTGAGTTTATTGAATGCAGTCAATATAAGAATTAATGCAGAAATGTATACTTGTCTTCACATCATGATGCAGAAAGAGTGTAGATGATGTCACTTCCTGTGTCTCAGTTTTACGGAATGACACATATTTTGTCATGAGGAAAATCAAATAATGCAGTAACAGGGTTGTGCATAAAATGTGGGACACAGATACAGTTTTTCTGTGAATTAAAATTAGCTCAATTTAAAATTAACTGAACACAATTTCAGCAGATACAACAACTCAAATGCCTACTTAATATATGTTTACTTTAGCTGTCTTTCCATCCACCTATTTTGTGCATTTTCGGATATTGGTCTTGAAGCTTTGATGATTTCTACATGTTATTTGGCAACAAAGACACCAATAAACAACATAACCCCTCTCTGCAGCAATAACCATGTGAGAATATATCACAACTAATATAAAAAGATGCTAAATGTAGTCTCTAATTAAATTACATAGGATCAAAACAGCACATAAAACAGCCTTATTATATTATAAACATGATCCTGATCCTCGGTCATTTCCATATTGCTCTTCCCCTGAGAGTAGCAGTGAGATGAGGAGATGATTATGTAATGTGGCTTTTAGGAGCTCATGTACTTGTTGGCCGTTAAAAGCACATGAATTATTACATGCAGTGCAGAATCTTAATGCCGTATTCTGTCTGTAAGTACAGATCAGTTCCTGCTGAAATATCACACACACACACACACACACAAACACACACACACACACACACACACACACACACACACACACACACACACACACACACACACACACACACACACACACACTAATAAAACACCACAATTAGAAAATAATTAGTTGTAATAACAGTATATGACATTTTAAAATGCTTGTAATCAGATTACAGTTACTTTTTTATATATTACATGATCAAAAAATATTCACACAATGGCAGGAAATTAATGAATGATTGAATTCATTATATTCAGTGACTCTCGCTAATTACTGATTCTGGAAGTCACAACAAAAATATTTCAAACATGTTATGGCTTTGTAATGTAATCTCTGTATTTCAGTGCCAGCATTAGTTTATTCACAGGGGTTCCCCAGGGTTCAGTGCTTGGACCTCTCCTCTTCACCATTTCCACCACATCATTGGGACCCATCATACAGGCTCATGGTTTCTCTTACCCTTGCTATGCTGATGACACAGAGCTCTACCTCTCATTTTAACCAGATGATCCCACAGTATCTGCATGAATCTCAAGCTGTCTGGCGGACATCTCGGCATGGATGAAGGAACATCACCTGCAGCTCAATCTGGCAAAGACTGAGCTTCTCGTCCTCCCTGCCAAGCCGTCTCTACAGCATGACTTCACTATCCAGCTAGAGTCATCCTCAATCACCCCATCAAGGTCGGTCAGAAATCTTGGAGTAATCTTTGATGACCAGCTGACCTTCACAGACCACATTACAAAGACAGCTCGATCATGCAGGTTTGCAATGTATAACATCAGGAAGATCAGGCCTTTCCTAACTGAGCATGCAACACAACTTCTCGTCCAGGCCCTGGTTATTTCTAGGCTTGATTACTGCAATGCTCTTCTAGCTGGACTTCCATCATGTGCAACCAAACCCTTACAAATGATCCAGAATGCTGCTGCTCGTCTTGTCTTCAACGAGCCCAAAAAGGCCCACGTCACTCCTCTGTTCATCTCACTGCACTGAAGACAACTCGCTGCTCGAATCAAGTTCAAGGCGCTGACTTACTTGCACTTGCTTACAGATCGACCACAGACTCAGCTCCCTCCTACTTTCACTCGCTCCTACGGGTCTACATCCCTACCAGAAGCCTACGATCGGCCACGGAGCGAATGCAGAATCTGTATTGCAGAATCCCTGGCAGCATTCAAAAGACAACTGAAAACTCATCTCTTCCGTGAGCACTTAACATAAAAAAAAATTTTTTTAAACTTTTTCTTGAAATCTTCGCTTGTCTGGTTTATGCTACTCTGAGCAATGTTTGAACTTTGTATTCTGAGCACTTCTTGCATTGTTTTTGCCTCTCCACGATGACTCGCTTGGTTTAATCCTCAAATTTAAGTCTGCTAAATGACTAAATGTAAATGTATTCATATGCAAGCCTCAGCCTTCAGGCGGATATAAGAGTGTTACAGTTTTTTTCAACCGCTTACACACAAAATCCTCACGTGTCACACAATTTCTGAAACCTGACTCTCAAACACCAGAACCACACACCAAATCTGCAAAACCATACACTCGTTCTCAGCCTTCGACTCCGTTTTCAATTTCATAACACACAATTCTCTATGTAACACACACAAATCTAACAAGAAGTATCTTGATTTTCTTTTTTTCAAACACAACCTATCAAAATTCCACAGTAATTCATCATAGCCTCACACAACCCCCAAACCCCCCCCCCACACACACACACATACACACACTCCTCACATGTGCTAACACTCATCACTTTACCGAACACACACTGATCATGGCTTTAGAATAGGACTATAAAAGGTCAAAGGTCGAGTTATGGGTTTTTCGGACTGTGTAATACTGTATTCACAACCATAAATGCTTACAGTAAAAAAATTAATAGTTTGGTTTCAATCTTGCTTTCGTGTTTACTATGAGTTTTACAACATCTCTCTGACAATTACTTTCAATCTTGTACAGAAATGTACATATGAGTTCATGAAAGATGAGCTTTAGGTATTGAATAACTGTGTGTATTTGATATATTCAAAATATAATATTATGGCAAAAGTCTTTGCAACGTAAGACAAATGTTTGTGTTTGTGATATTTAGAATGCAGTGCTTCATTTTGCAAAAGATGTGAGGCATTTTGCATTTTGTGTGTGCAATTCTTGGATTTGTGTGTAAAGTTTTGAAAAAAAAGAAGCAAAGTTTTGAAAATATTAGTAAGCAGTTGAAAAAAACTAATGCGCATCTGCTTCGAGACGCCGACATATTCACACGCTAATCCGGCTCACGGGTCGAGCTAATGTCCTGAGACGAGACTCGTAATCCAAGCAGAAACTGCATTCAGAAAGGCCTCAAAGTGCGCTCAAGTCAAAGAAATTATTACAAATAAGGTGTTATTTATAAGGTAAAACAAATAAGCAAAACAAATAAGGTAAAACTCTGAATCAACATGCACCAATGCTATATTTTCTAAATGTCATAATCATTTGTTTACAAACAAGTATTCATTACTTCAATGAGCTCATTGTTTCTGTCTTTAATTATTACATTGTTTAATTAATACATTTTTAGTTAACTGTGATTTTGTATATGTACATTTCTGATATACATAACTTAGACAGATTCCTCTGACAACAGATCACTCTAAATTGTAATGTAGACTCATGCATTTTCTGTAAAGTTGCTTTGAAATTATGTGTATTGTGAAAAGCACTATACAAATAAATGTGAAGAGAATTGAATTGAATTGAATTGTTTATAAGAGTGTAATTAAGCTGTATTTCAGTGGTGGAAGTCGATCCCGGCGTTCCCATCACTGGAGAAGGTTTATATCCGATCTCATCCGGCACGTGCCAGACTGAGGAGGATTACCGAGGAAAGCACATCTGCTTCTCTCTCACACACAAACACATCATAGATTCAGATTCACGCTGAAATATTAATGTGAAACTCCATCTTTTCTGCTTGTAAGAGGCGAGCATCTGCTGTCATAGACACCTAGTCGGTGTTTGCTAGCGCATTCACAGCGTCTGAAGAGAACAAGAAACATCCCTCAAATCCCTGAAACATCAACTAAACCATTAAGAACCAGTTGATCGATGGTCAAAAGGACAAAACAGTTTTCCTGTGTTTTATTGTCATTGTTCGGTCGCATTCCAAGAATACAAAGTTTAAATTTGGATACTAAAGCAAAAGCAGTTTCCATAATTTCCACTAAAGCACCTTTCGGAAAGGCTGACAGCTTCAAGTATATTTTCAATGCATTCTATCAATGCATACTACTGTATCTGTTTGTGTATTATTTCCATTTTTCTTGGAAATAAATTAGCATTTTGTTTTTAGTTTATAAAGGTATACTGTTAAGTGTAACAATACTAAACTTTAAGTAATCTAAGTAAACTAGTTTAGATTTTTTTCTGTAGTACTGAACTAAGTGAACTGTACATAGGTACACTTTTAGATGACTAGTTATTTATTTATCACCTTTTTTTAGGTTATGAAAGTACACTGAACAAATACTAAAAATGAAGCATAGAGTCATTTCTGGAAGGTCACGTTAGTCAAGCTCTTATCAGTGACTCTCAGCTGATCCTCGACCTATAGGAATACGGCGCCTATCACTGTATGCATATATAAGCTCCTTCAGTATTATCAGCAGCTGTTGTGTTTCTGAGGATTACCCTCCTCCCTCCCCAGCTCCACCTCTCGTCAGCCAGAAGGGCATTCGGATTTCCCTTCGATTCCCCTTCCATCCATCTTCACTGTTTTGTCACAATAGATCTAAAGGACGCATACTTCCACGTCTCCATCCTTCCATGTCACAGGAAGTTCCTGAGGTTTGCTTTCAGGGGCGAAGTGATGTCCTTGGCCACATCAGAGCTTGGGATTGAGACTCAACACGAAAAAGAGTGTGTTGACACCCGCCCAGCGGACTACGTTCCTGGGAATAGTGTGTGACTAGACTAAGATGTGGGCACGAATGTCTCCTGCACGTATCGAGTCCATTCTAGCCACGGTGCCCAGGATAAGACTAGGCTGTGCCATCACTGTAAAGCAGTTTCAGAGACTGCTGGGACTCATGGCAGCTGCGTCCAACGTGATAGCTTTTGGCCTGCTGCACACGAGCCCTACAATGGGGGTGGAAAACCAAGGGGTTTTCCCTGAGGGGGAATCCATTCCGCATGATAAGGGTTACATGCAGATACCTTCATTCCCTATCTATGTGGAAGAAACCTTGCTTTCTGTCCCAAGGTCTTGTGCTGGGAGCGCCATGTCGCCGGAAAGCCGTTTCGACAGATGTCTCCCTCACGGGCTGGGACGCAGTCACGGACGGCCGCTTTACGAGAGGTCTATGGCAGGACCAGCATTCTTCCTGGCACATAAACTACCTGGAGATGTTGTAGGTCTTCCGGGCTCTGAAGAGCTTCCTCCCGGACCTCAAAGGTCACTTTGTTCTTGTGAGAACAGACAATACGTCAGTGATGTCCTATCTAAATCATCAGGGGGGTCTGAGGTCTTGCCCTCTATCCAAACTGGCGCATCAGATCCTCCTGTGGTTCCAGGGGAGACTGTTGTCTTTCAGAGCAATGTATGTCTCAGGGGACCGGAATAAGGCAGCAGGGGCTGAGGCCTAGGGAATGGAGACTTCACCCCAACGTGGTGGAGTCGACATGCGAGAGGTTTCGTCCAGTGGAAGTGGATCTGTTCGCGTCTCAAGAGAAGACACACTGTCCACTCTCATGCATCCAGCTCCTCTGGGGTTGGATGCCATGTTGCAGGCATGGCCAAGGCGGTGCCTGTATGCATTTCCCCCGATCACTCTGCTCCCGGGAGTTCTGGAGAGAGTACGTCACAACGGGATCAGTTCACTCATGGTAGCCCCATTGTGGCCGGCCCGAGTATGGTTCTCAGACATGATATCACTCCTGGCAGGCCCCCCTTGGGAGATCTCCATCAGGAGGGACAGGCTGACGCAGGCAGAGGGCTCAATATTCACCCTCGGCCAGAGCTGGGGAAACTGTGGGTCTGGCCCCTGAGGGGGCACAATACTGAGAGGCTGGCCTGTCAGCAGGAGTAGTCGAGACCATACTCCGCTCCGGAGCTCCCTCCACCAGGAACGGCCTAAATTGAAATGTTTTCACCACTTGATGTAGAGAGTGTGAGGTGGACCCAGTTAACGGTGAAGCCCGGTGGCTCCAGTGCTGGAGTTCCTCCAGGATCGCTTCTCTGCTGGTCTTACCCCGTCCACACTCAAGGTGTACGTGCTTTCCACGCTCCTCTGGGTGATGGGTTTCTGGGGAGACATCAGCTAGTCGTATGGTTTCCCCTTGGGGCTCGGAGGATGAGACCTGTGACTCGGACCAGAGTTCCCAGATGGGACCTGGCAGGGGTTCTCGAAGGGCTGGTCGAGGCCCTCTTCGAACCTCTGGAGTCAGCTGAGGCCTGCAGATTTGCCTTGCACAACATTAGGAGGATCAGGCCCTTCCTTACAGAGCATGCTACACAACTCCTTGTCCAAGCACTTGTTCTATCCGGACTGGACTATTGTAATGCTCTCCTGGCTAGTCTTCCAGCTTGCTCTGTCAAACCTCTACAATTGATCCAGAATGCTGCAGCCAGAGTGGTCTGTAATGAGCCGAAGAGAGCACAATTCACTCCTCTCCTCACAAAATTACACTTGTTGCCAGTTGCCCCTCGCATTAAATTCAAGGCACTGACGTTTACCTACAGAACAACCACTGGCACCGCTCCCTCTTACCTAAACTCATTACTTCAGACTTATGTGCCATCCAGAAACCTGCACTCTGCTAGCGCATCTCGACTTGTGGTACTCAAAGAGGCACAAAATCTCTTTCTCGGACCTTTACCATGACTGTTCCCTGTTGGTGGAATGATCTGCCTAACTCAACCAGAGCTTCTGAGTCAGTAGCCACTTTCAAGAACCTGCTGAAGACGTATCTTTTTCGGCAGCACTTGATTCAGTAGTACTAACAGTTTCTCTTCTCTTTTATTCTACTATTTTTGTAAAAAACAACTGCGCTAAATTAAACTGAGAAGGGTCATAGCACTTACGCATTGTTGTCCTACTGTTAGTTTAACTGCTTCTATTGTTCTCATTTGTAAGTCGCTTTTGACAAAAGCATCTTTTAAATGAATAAATGCAAATGTAAATGTAATCTCTCTTAAGAGGGTAGGAGATCTCCAGGTGCTCTCCATATCTCCGCAGTGCCTGGAGTTTGCTCCTGGGAGAATTAAGGCCATCTTGCATCCCAGACCTGGCTATGTGCCTATGGTGCCTTTGAATATGGCAAGGTCAACGGATCTGCAAGCGTTTCATCCCCGACCTCATGTGATGACGGAAGATGGAAGACTTAATTTGGCTGGGCCACCCCACACAAATTCATGAGGTTTTATAGTCTAGACCTCCCCTCTACACCCGGCGCAGGAGTGCTCTCGTCTCCTGAGATAGCTTCACACTAGGACAAGCAGGTTTCGTTGTGGCATAGTGGGTATTTTGTTCCCCAAAGTGCTGTCATCAACACAGTGCAAGTTCCCTCGAAAGGGAACGTCTTGGGTTACAGTTGTAACCCGAGAAGGGAACAAGACACTTCGTCCCTTTGCCACGCTTCCTCCTGCCTGGGAGCGACTTGCTTCATCGTGAAGCTAACGCTGTTGTGTGCCGGCGTCCCTTTGTAGCTTCAGTGTATGCCGTCACATGCTACGTCATCACGCAACGCCAATAGGATTGGATTAGTTTCATTCATACTACAGACGCGTTACGCTAAGAGTCGTTCCCCAGTGTCGTCATCGACACAGTGTCTCGTTCCCTTCTCAGGGAACAAGGGTTACAGTCGTAACCCGAGACATTCTCACTACAAGTATACTAGTTGACTGTTTACTATTTATTTATTTTTGCACATTAAGTATACACTGAAATATCAAGTATTTATCCTAGTACACATTCAAGTATACCATTATTAGTACACTTACTAAATTGCATATACTTGAACTTTACTTAAAATGAACTTGAAGTACACTTCTTTCTTGTAAGAAGCATTAAATATTGCGTCAGTGAAAGCGTGCTTGTGTTCATGACTTTACTGACACTACAGATGTCACAATCATCAAACCAAAGGCTTCTGCTGAAACACAGAAACACAGGAGCGTGTAGAGGAGTGTGTGTCAGTGAAATGGAAGGAAGGAGGACCATTGCCGTTCCTCTATTAGTGACAAACGCAGCAAGTTGTGTCTGCTTTCTGCTGACCTCAGCAAAACCATAACCTTTGCTTCCTTCCTCCTGACGAGTGAAGTCTGGCGGTGACGACATTCTCTAACGGCTTCACACACACTTGCTGTCTTCGGAGGAAACCTGTTGAAACGGACTGCTCGATTTTCTCTGAATCGATAAATGGGAACATCTAAATTAACTGGTTTAATTCAAATAAAAAAATATTATTTAGCATCCCTTAATCAGACAGAACAACATTCATTCATACCCCCCCAAAAAATGTGGGGGTTAAATCAGGTAAAAGCTGCTACGATTGCATGTCTCAGCCGCATGATCGGCTCTGGTTTTCCAGCTTAAGGTCTGAAAATGTGCTGAAGCGCAGAAGAAAGATCCGATATCTGCACTCAATATCACTCATTTCAATACACTGACTGACTATAATGCCAACAGTAGAGCTGGACTGTAATACGAGCACGGCTGGTGTGACAAAAACACAGAAACACCTTTCCATTTAGTCAGAAACTGCTTTTCCCCATGTGAAGAGGTCAATGCCATTGCATTGTTTTAAATCAGATTATTATTTGATTATTTCTTTGCACTTTTGGTTTGGATCAAATAGTTGCGATTAGCTATGATTAGGACAAATATCTGTTAATATTGTAAATGACGCCAGAGATATTACTGTTAAAAAAAGCAAAGATGAGACAGATATTAATGAGGAAGATTGATTTGCCAGAGCTGAAAGAGCTGAACGCCAGTAAACTGAAGCACTTTAGTTCACTTAAACTCTTCATATGTGAGACTAATGGACGTGCATCTGCGCAGTGAAGCGATTCTCAGCAGTGAGTTTGTGTTAGTCTCGTGTTGTGAATGTGCTGATGATGTTGAATCAATAGACCAATGAATCATCTCATGAATCAAGCCTCTCACTTTGACATGCAGACATCAGCCGGCTGTATGTGAGAAGCGTTTATCAATCCATCCATCCATCCATCCATCCTTTCATCCCTCTATCCTTTCATCCCTGCTTCCATCCATCCCTCCTTCCATCCATCCACCCTTCCAACCTTCCATCTATCCATCCATCATCCATCCATCCATCCTTCCATTCATCCATCCATCCATCCATCCATCCTTCCATCCTTCTATCCTTCCATCCATCCTTCCATCCATCCATCCATCATCCATCCATCCATCCATCATCCATCCATCTTTCCATCCATCCATCCTTCCCTCCATCCATCCATCCATCCTTCCATCATCCATCCATCCATCCATCCATCCATCATCCATCCATCCATCTTTCATCCATCCATCCTTACATCCATTCATCCTTACATCCATCCATCCTTCCATCCTTCCATCCTTCCATCCATCCATCCTTCCTTCCATCCATCCTTCCATCATTCCATCCTTCCATCCTTCCATCCATCCATCCTTCCCTCATCCCTCCTTCAATCCATCCATCCATCCCTTCTTCCTTCCATCCATCTTTCCATCCTTCCTTCCATCCATCCATTCTTCCATCCATCATCCATCCTTCCATCCATCCATTCTTCCATCCATCATCCATCCATCCATCCATCCTTCCATCCATACATCCATCCATACATCCATCCTTCCATCCTTCCATCCTTCCATCCTTCCATCCATCCATCCATCTATCCATCATCCATCCATCTTTCCATACATCCATCCTTCCATCCATCCATCCTTCCATCATCCATCCATCCATCATCCATCCATCCATCTTTCATCCATCCATCCTTACATCCATTCATCCTTACATCCATCCATCCTTCCATCCATCCTTCCATCCTTCCATCCATCCTTCCATCCTTCCATCCTTCCATCCTTCCATCCATCCATACTTCCTTCCATCCATCCTTCCATCATTCCATCCTTCCATCCTTCCATCCATCCATCCTTCCATCCTTCCCTCATCCCTCCTTCCATCCATCCATCCATCCCTTCTTCCTTCCATCCATCATTCCATCCATCCATCCTTCCATCCATCCATCCAACCATCCTTCCTTCCATCCATCCATCCATCCATCCTTCCATCCATCCAATCCATCCTTCCATACTTCCTTCCATCCTTCCATCCATCCTTCCTTCCATCCATCCTTCCTTCCATCCTTCCACCTATCCATCCATCCTTCCATCCATCCTTCCATCCATCCTTCCATCCATCCATCCATCCATCCATCCTTCCATCCATTCATCCTTCCATCCATTCATCCTTCCATCCATCCTTCCTTTCTTCCTTCCAATCCCTCCTTCCATCCTTTCTTCCACCCATCCATCCATCCATCCATCCTTCCATCCATCCATCCATCCATCAATCCATCCATCCATCCATCCTTCCATCCATCCATGCTTCCATCCATCCATCCATCCTTCCATCCATCCATCCTTCCATTCTTCCATCCATCCATCCATCCTTCCATCCATCCATCCATCCTTCCATCCATCCATTCTTCCATCCATCCATCCTTCCATCCATCCTTCCATCCATCCATCCATCCATCCTTCCTTTCTTCCTTCCAATCCCTCCTTCCATCTTTTCTTCCATCCTTCCTTCCATCCATCCATCCTTCCATCCATCCATCCTTCCATCCATCCTTCCATCAATCCTTCCATCCATCCATCCATCCTTCCATACTTCCATCCATCCATTCTTCCATCCATCCATCCATCCATCCTTCCATCCATCCATTCTTCCATCCTTCCATCCTTCCATCCATCCATCCATCCATCCATTCTTCCATCCCTCCTTCCATCCATCTACAGTATAACTCTCTGCTGTCCAGCTGGAGAGTTGTGATGGCTGGAGAAATGTAATCACTATAATGGCCATTAATCCAGTCTCTGATATTCAGACATGAGATCATTCCCACTTTCTCTCTGCCATTTGGGAGGTTAAACGGAGTTAATGAGAGCTAATGGGAGCTAATGAGAGCTAATGAGAGCCCACTGTCACTGCTGAGTGTGTGTTAGATGAGTCTCTCTCACATGTGTTTGCACTACAAAGCAAAGAATATGTAAAGGCAATGGATGCGTTTCATTCAAGATCTGCTATCCCTTGTTTGGTGTCTCTGTTTAACATATTTCTCCATCCAGTGTATGTGCACAACATGTATTCAGTTTCAAATCAGCACAAGGTCATTGAGGAAAATTTAAAACAGAAAAGGAAATTATGCAGAGGATGTATGTATGTGATAATAATATATGTCAGTATTACTCTTGATCTAAATTATATTTCGAAATGGACGATATCACCATGCTGCATGTCATCTATCAAATTTAATATAAATATTTTTCAAAATGTTGTAAAGTCAGGATAAGTCAACAAAACGTCTCGGTTACGTATGTAACCCTAGTTCCCTGATAGGGAACGAGACACTGCGTCAAACGCTGTGGGAACGCCCCTGCGTTGTGCGTCATGAAGCACATATGGAATCAGCCCAATGGAGAGATGGAACGTCATAGGCGGGTGACGTCATCGACCAGGAAACTATAAAGCACCCCATAAACACAAGCGCAACAGCTTCTGATAGGCCTGAAGGAAGCGCTAGCGGGAATGCCGGGAGTATGGTGGGATGACGCAGCGTCTCGTTCCCTATCAGGGAACTAGGGTTACATACGTAACCGAGACGTTCCCTTTCCAGGGAACTCGAGCTGCGTCAAAGGCTGTGGGAACGCTAATACCCACGTCGCCATAGGACCAAGTGACCACCATGTGAGAACTAGCGCACAGAGGACGAGAGCACCTGTGCCCCAGGGGTTGAACTTAAGTCTAGGTCGTAGAACTTAATGAAAGTATGCGGTGAAGACCATCCAGCCGCATCACAAACGTCACTGAGGGAAACTCCTGACAGTAAGCCTTTAGAAGCCGCCATACTCCTGGTAGAGTGGGCTCGTAGAGCCAAAGGTGAAGGCTGACCAGCCGACTCATAGGCAAGTGAGATAGCCTCGACCACCCACTTGCTCATTCTCTGTTTAGACGCGGGACACCCCTTCTTGGGTGGCCCAAAGCACACAAATAGTTGTTCTGACTTCCTCCACAGGGCAGTTCTGTGGACATAGGCGTCTAACGCCCTAACAGGGCAGAGTAAATTAAGTTTCTCCTGGTCAGACGACAGAAATGGAGGAGGATAAAAGGCCTGCAGAACTGTAGGTCTAACAACATTAGTAGGGACCTTGGGAACGTAACCTGGTCTAGGATGCAGAAAAGCCTTAACCATGCCAGGCGAAAATTCCAAGCACGAGGGTGAAACCGACAGAGCCTGCAAATCTCAGATTCTCTTTAGTGACAACCTCGGTTGAGAGACCAGAGTTCATGAGCTGGGCCCCCTCAGAGGCCAAGCCCACAATACTGGGCGGGGGTGAAATATCATGCTGCCCGCCTGAGAGAGTAGATCCCTCCTGACCGGGAGCTTCAAGGGAGAGCCGTCCAGGAGAGAAATCAGGTCCGCAAACCATACTCGGGCCGGCCAGAACGGGGCTACTAATAGTAGGCTGACCCCGTCCCGGCGAACCCTCTCCAGAACTCCAGGTAGCAGAGCAATCGGGGGAAAGGCGAACAGACGTGACCTCGGCCACGGCTGCACCATAGCGTCCAACCCCAGAGGGGCTGGATGGCTGATGGAAAACCACAGATGACAATGCGTGGTCTCCTTGGAAGCGGTCCACCTCGGCGCGACCGAAACTTAACCAAAGGAGCTCCACCACCTCGGGATGGAGTCTCCAATCCCCCGGCCTCGGCCCCTGTCTCGACAGGGAGTCTGCTACCACATTCAAATACCCAGGAAGATACATTGCTCTCAGAAATAGTAACCTCCCTTGGGACCACAGGAGGATCTGACGGGCCAACTTGTAAAGCCGGCGAAACCGCAGGCCCCCCTCATGATTTATATAAGAGACCACCGACGTGTTGTCTGACTGAACTAACACATGATGACCTCTCAGGTCTGCTAGGAAGTGTTTCAGAGCCTGGAACACCGCCAACATCTCTAGACAATTTATAAGCCGTGATAGATGATGGTCCTGCGACAGCCCTTGGGCTGGACGACCACTCGTGACCGCCCCCCACCCTGTGAGGGAAGCATCCGTCGTTAGCGTTACGCGACGACAAAGAGCCCCCAACACAGGCCCTTTGAATAGGAACCAAGTTTCTTTCCACATGACCAGAGAACGAAGGCAGCGCCGCGTGACTTTGACCGTGCGGAGCGGATTTCCCCTCGGGGAGAATCCCTTGGTCCTGAGCCACCACTGTAGCGATCTCATGTACAACAGGCCGCAAGGTATAACGTCGGACGCTGCTGCCATCAGACCCGACAGTCTCTAAAACTGTTTTACAGTAAGTAGCTGGCCTAGCTTTACTTGTTTCACAGCTGAGAGAATCGAAACGATGCGGGTCGGAGCGAGTCACGCCTGCATCGAAACCGAAACCCAAACGACACCCAGAAAAGTGGTCTTCTGAGGAGATAATACACTTTTCTTTGTGTTCAGCCTCAACCCCAACTTCATGATATGAACGAGAACGACATCTCAATGTAGAACCACCATCTGCTCTGTCTGAGCTAAAATCAACCAATCGTTGATGTAATTGAGGACACGAACACCCTGAAGCCTCAGGGGCACTAGTGCTGCGTCCATGCATTTCGTGAAAGTGCAGGGAGATAAAGCTAGGCCAAACGGAAGAACCCTGTGCTGGTACACCTCGCCCCCGAAGGCGAATCTCAGGAACTTCCTGTGTTGTGGAAGGATGGAAATGTGGAAGTACGCGTCCCTTAGATCTATCGTGACAGACCAGTCCTCGAATCTGATTTGTGACACGATCTGCTTGATAGAGAGCATCTTGAATTTTGGCTTCCCTACCGAGCGATTCAATAGGCGCAGGTCTAAAATTGGACGCAACCCCCCATCCTATTTTGGAACGATGAAATATCGGCTGTAATAGCCTGACTCCAGACTGGGAGGAGGAACCCGTTCTATAGCCTCCTTTTGAAGGAGTGCTTTCACCTCTTGTTCCATAACCAGAGCCTGCTCGGGGCCCACCACTGTAGGCAGAACCCCTCTGAATCTTGGTGGACGACACCTGAATTGGATAGCATAATCCCTTTCTATTGTCTGCAGGACCCAATGAGATATTTTTGGAAGGCTTTTCCTCTCTGCCAGAAATTCTACTAAGGGTACCAGTCTCTCGAGACTGGCCTCTGGTGTAACTTGAGCAGCAAACGCAGCGCCCTGTAACGGCACACCGGCAGGGAACAACTGGTCTAACCGCTCTGAAACCCTCCTCAGAGGGAGCGAGCGTCCCTCGGGAAATCGCTCGCTGGTACCGTCTGCGCCCAGGCATAAAGGCGGGGTTGGCAGAACGGGCCCCTGAGGGCACCGAGGAAGATTGGGCACCGTAGAAAGAGGTGAACACCTTTTCGGCTCGGTGGGGACCACCCTCAGTGTCCTGCGCGCCGTGGCGCCAGGACTTCTTCTTAGCCGAAGCCTTCTTAGCTAATATAACTGTCCTCAGATCAGTTCTATTACTGGGAGATTTCGGCTAGGAGTGCCGCGGCTGAGCCCACTGTCCAGCAGGGGGAGCACGAGACGCGACACTCTGCTTCAGCGCCCTATATGATGAGCTCGCAGTCGGCCGGGGCTGCTCCCGCTCTGCAGCCCCAGGGACATGAATTTTTAAAGGGAGAAATTTCTTAAAAGCTGTTGTTTGCTTTTCCTTCTCCTGGAATTTATCGATGACAGAATTTACAGCATCGCCAAATAAACCCAGGGGGGAGAGAGGAGTGTCTAAAAGGAAAGCTTTTTCTTTTTCTTTTATATTTGTCTGATTTAACCACAGATGTCTTTCTGCGGCCACCAGAGCTGCCATAGATCGACCCACTAGCTTGGCCGACTCTCTGGTTGCGCGCAGGGATAAATCAGCAGCCTGACGCAGTTCGCGAACCACGTCAGCACTGACCTCCTCACTCTCACTCACGTCCCTCAGCAGGTCAGCCTGGTATGCCTGCATAATAGACATAGTATGCAGACATGACGCAGCCTGACCCGCCGCCGAATACGCTTTACCCACAAAAACCGAAATATTTCTAAGAGGCTTGGTGGGTAATGCCGGTGCCTTAACAGATGACGCAGCCTTGAGGGAGAGAAAACTCGCAAGCGTCTCTTCCACGCGAGGCATAGCCGAATAACCATATGATTTTGCCCCCACAATATTAGAATATGTTGAAGCCTGGGGACTAAACACTCTATATGACACCGGTTTTTTCCACGATTTCGACACCTCAGTGTGGAGATCGGGAAAAAACAGCAAGCACCGCCGTGGAGGTTGCACTCGTGACGGCAAAAATCTCTCATCTAATTTTGATTTAGAAACAGACTCCTGTCTAGTCACTGGCCATACAATGCTGAGTCTTTCTACAGCTCTTGTTAATACCTCCACTAGCTCATCACTTTCGGGAGTATAAGGTGGCGAATCCTCCACATCTCCCTCATTTATAACTGGTGCCTCAGCCCGAGCGGAAGAAACCGCAGCGCGTGCTTCCGAACACGGGACTGAGGCACTGGATCTCACAGGTGAAGGGAGAGATAAGGCAGAGCCCGTCTCTAACCCCGCTGAGAGATCCATCTGCGATCCCCACGATACGCGTCGTCGCTCTGCCTCGGCAAGAGCGGGACTCGAACCGCGGGGAGCGCGCACCGAACCGCTCTCCTCGAAGAGCGCCCGGCGGGAGCGGAGCGTCCTTAATGGCAGACGCTCGCAATGCTCACAATCAGCTCCCTCGAGAGCTGACTGGGCATGCTGCACTCCCAAACAAACAACACAAAGAACGTGTGTATCCCCACTCGTTAAATAACGCGAGCAGGGAGGGACACACTTCCTAGACTGCTGTTCGTTCGCCATATCTCTCTTAATATATATATATATATATATATATATATATATATATATATATATATATAAATTGTTTGTGTGGTGCAGAGTATGTAAAGACAGACAATATTCAGACAAGGACAGATTCACATATAGCGCAACTGAAGGCACAGAAAGCTGTTGCGCTTGTGTTTATGGGGTGCTTTATAGTTTCCTGGTCGATGACGTCACCCGCCTATGACGTTCCATCTCTCCATTGGGCTGATTCCATACGTGCTTCATTACGCACAACGCAGGGGCGTTCCCACAGCGTTTGACGCAGCTCGAGTTCCCTTGAAAGAGAAATTTTTATATTGAGTTCAGTTGAAAATTAAAAGACAGTAGAAAAGTAGAAAAACATAGTATTTTATTATACATTATGTACTTCTATACACATCTGAATTTCTGAATGTTTGATATGTCTCTCTTCTGCTTTAATAGGAGCATGTACTTGCGCTGGTATTAGGGCATGACACTATAAAAAGGC
The DNA here is from genome assembly GCF_051911475.1 of Siphateles boraxobius. Classification (NCBI taxonomy): domain Eukaryota; kingdom Metazoa; phylum Chordata; class Actinopteri; order Cypriniformes; family Leuciscidae; genus Siphateles; species Siphateles boraxobius. Next base: position 306,415 of record NW_027509141.1, on the reverse strand, counting down.
CAATCATGCCACAGTATAAATATGTGTCCATTAGGAACAGAGCCAATATCTCCAGTCTTATAAAAGCATGATCTGATCATCTGTGACATCACCACAAGCACTCTTCATTGATCAATGGTAAATGTGTAATAATAGGCAAACATGAGCTCACCATAAATAGACTCTGATCATCACAGCTACTCAAGTTGACCTTCAGGAAAGTGGTTCAGTATCGACATGTTCAGAGTCTGTCTGAGACCAGTCGGATTTGAATAGTTTCTTTCTTATGTTGAACACAAAAGAAGATATTTTGATGTTGGTGATCAAACCGTTGATGGTTGCCATTGACATCCATTTTATTTTTTCCCTACTATGGAAGTCAATGGCTACCGTCAACTGTGTGATTATCAGCTTACTTTCACAGTTGCATGTTTCACAAGGCCTCAGTCTGGGTTATTATATCTTAGCGAGAAATATTACTGCACCGACCAAGACAACAGCATTGAACTGTATCACCAGAGTCCCTAGTTAGATCTGTACACTGACCAATCAGCCATGAACATACCCACAATCCCTCAGGCCTGCACTGTAAAACCTGAGGATTAGTGTGATGATGAGTATCTGTGGTATAAGAGAAGTTACGTTATATGCAGATGTTCATCTACTAAATCTGAAAAACATAAGGTAATATAATAATCTGGGTAATGTCTGTGCTGTCATGATTCTCTAAAATTAAGATATTGTTCATTAAATCAGGTGAACCAGAGGGATGGAAGGTCTGTTGTATTTTACATTGTGAGAGCAGAATAAACAGAAAAAGCTGCATCTAAGCGCTTGATCAGACTGAAAGAGATGTGCGGTACTCAACAGTAACAATGCCAGGCATAACGATGTTTGGAACAAAGACTTGTCAAAATTTACATTTGTGAAATTTATTATAGATGCAATCAATTATACTTTGACTTTTCAAAGCTTTAAATGTTTTTGTGATCTAATTAATTAATCTAAATAAACCAGTCTTTATATGTAACTGTTTTGTGTAGTCAGCACACACAAAGATGAAGATAGAAATATAAAGTCTTTATTTATGATGCAAAATACTCAGGGGATCACAGGAACAACATATAAATGAGAACCTACAACAAACTTAACATAACGTAGTATAAATACAAGGCAAACATAATGAAAGACAGGTGCAAATTATACAGTAAGTTACCATAGAAACAAACAAGGAAAAAATCAGTAACCCAGGAAATGAAACTAAACTGAGCAGGGAAAAAGGAACTAAAGGAAACAGAACAGAATATCAAAATAAGAGTGCCTTACCGTGACAATAATCACCGCTTCCGGAAATCGCATGGTGGAACCGACAGCAGGAGGAGCCGGGAGAGGGAGATCCAATGGTGGAACCGACAGCAGGAGGAGCCAGTAGAGGG
>NW_027509141.1:287500-300000 GCF_051911475.1 Siphateles boraxobius | reverse complement strand
TCTTAAAGGGAATGTGATATAAAGCTCTTATTGGTTTGTTTCCCGTTACGCCCAAACCACACCTATGAATAATGAAGCTACTTCAGACCAACTCCTTTTAGATTTGCGCCAGGCGCAAGAGGCATTTATTCCGCCGGGAAAATAGCAACAGCGCCGGGATCCGCCCACAAACTTACTTGCGCTTTGACACTTGCGTTTCAGATCGTTAAAATAGGGCCCATAGTCAGTTCTGCGGACTGTAGGGCCTTTCACACCGGATAGCTCCAGGAACTCTGTTATAGGAACTACCAGTGTGGTTCACCGAGAACTAATGGTCCCGTAGGAATGTTTTCCTGGCCATAGGACGCACGGCCATAGGAACTCTGAAGTGACATAAGTGGCTTTTATTTTGACGGCGCTGAGAACGACTGAGCTCACAGCGTTCGCAATCTCCGTGTTCATTAGTTTACGATCTGTCTAACAGTTCTGTCTCATACGTCATTAGATAGAACTGTTATTCATAGAAAGTAGATGGTAATGAAAAGTTATTAGTTATCACCTAACCCTATGTCATGTGTTGATGTCAGTGTTGCTGAGCAGAAATACATAATCATGTTTCTCTGTTTCTCCTCAAAGCTGCGTTGGGTTTTCTCCTCAGTGTAAAGGTTTAGAGCTGCATCTATCACTGTTTTACATGTTTGTAGAGTTAGTTTCAGGAGTAAATATATAGGCTATAATCTCTGTGTTTGCACAGCTTTTAATAATGGCGGGTGCCGGTGTTTTGCGTGCATTCGGCCAATCAGCGAACACTACCGTCACTGTAGTTCATATAGCGCTGGTTTAGACGACTCTGGAGTAGGAGTAAATTAGTTAATCTAAAAGAGTTCCTAGAACTAAAATCGTTCCTAGTTCCTGCGGCGCGAACACGCCAAACTCCGGGAACTTCCGCCAATAGTTCTAGGAGCGATGAGAAGATTCCCCCAGTGCTAAAGCCCCTTGTGTTGAGCAGTCTGGATTATTTTCGGCCTTCTTTTTCCCCCATTATTCTAGGGGACAACTTGGGCTGTTTGCCCTACAGACTCATGACTGGACTGTTAGAAAATTTGACAAAGTTGCTGTTTATGGGTTTGTTTATTTTTTGTTTGTTTGCTTTTCTTTTTTCCCCCCGCTTCTACCTTTGTCGATTTGTGTGCAATCATTACGGCACTTTATATCCTCATTTCACGCCCAATGGGCGTTGTATTCTTCTTAGAGGACAGACCAATGGAGTTCAATTGATTTTGTTTAATATATATGGCCCTAATTGGGATGATGAGGCTTTTTTCTAAAAAGTTTTCTTTTCCCTCCATGATTTGCATTTCAACCAACAAATTCTGTGTGGATCTGAACTGCTCTTCTCAACCGTTCCTCATCTAGACCCTGTCCACAGTCCAAATCCTGTAGGATTATTCAGATATATATGGAGAAATATTCTGTTTCTGATGTTCGCCGCTTTTTTAATTCTAACACAAACCTTCTTTAGTTCTTTCTCCCACATTGACTGTTTTCTGATTAATAATAAATTGCTTCCATTAGTAAGCAGCTCATGTATTTATAACACTATTGTTATTTCAGATCATGGCCTTTACCAGGCCTGTCATTGTGCCGCTCTCCTTGGCGTTTAAACTTGTTGCTGCTCAACGATCATAATTTTATAGTGGTTATCAACGAACATAATGATCTTTTTATTTCCACAAACATTTCCCTAGACGTTTCAGCTAAGACAATTTGGGAGGCGTGTTTAAGGTTTATTTAAGGGGAGAAATCATTTCATGGCAAGGTTGCAACCCTCAAAGACACTATTGCATGGGATGAATCAATTTATTCCTTCAGCAGACACACTTATCCAAAGCAATTTGATGAAGATAAATGGCAATATGCCACTTGTATATGACCGCTCATTAGCAAAACTGTTTGGTTAACCCATTAAAGTTCCCACACTGCCTGACATTATCAAGCATCTCATGCTAGATGATTTCCACACAGGTGTCCCAGTTGAACACGTTGTGTCAGCCAGTGCATTTCATCTTCTATTGTGAGACTCTTCACAGCTTTGACGTGAGGTTTGGGTGTACAGTGGAAGCGTTCGTCAGGACATCGCTCTAAATCTGGCCAATTAACACCTGCCAACACACGTCTTACTGGTGCGTTGAGCTGGAGATGTGCTGGGATATTAATAGTGTCTCAGAAGCACAACCAGGGCTGTGTGCTGTTTACATGGACATTTAATCAGTGTCATCCAGTCTTCTTATATGATGGCAGCTGGACGAAGACTGCGTGAGGATCAGTAACAGGCTGACAGATTCAAATCAAAGCATTCAAACAGTATAGTAAAGAAAAGACCTGTTGTGACCTGTGCATCATATATATATATATATATATATATATATATATATATATATATATATATATATATATATATATAAACAGGTCCTTCTCAAAAAATTAGCATATTGTGATAAAGTTCATTATTTTCCATAATGTAATGATAAAAATTAAACTTTCATATATTTTAGATTCATTGCACACCAACTGAAATATTTCAGGTCTTTTATTGTTTTAATACTGATGATTTTGGCATACAGCTCATGAAAACCCAAAATTCCTATCTCAAAAAATTTGCATATTTCATCCGACCAATAAAAGAAGTGTTTTTAATACAAAAAAAGTCAACCTTCAAATAATTATGTTCAGTTATGCACTCAATACTTGGTCGGGAATCCTTTTGCAGAAATGACTGCTTCAATGCGGCGTGGCATGGAGGCAATCAGCCTGTGGCACTGCTGAGGTGTTATGGAGGCCCAGGATGCTTCGATAGCGGCCTTAAGCTCATCCAGAGTGTTGGGTCTTGCGTCTTTCAACTTTCTCTTCACAATATCCCAAAGATTCTCTATGGGGTTCAGGTCAGGAGAGTTGGCAGGCCAATTGAGCACAGTAATACCATGGTCAGTAAACCATTTACCAGTGGTTTTGGCACTGTGAGCAGGTGGCAGGTCGTGCTGAAAAATGAAATCTTCATCTCCATAAAGCTTTTCAGCAGATGGAAGCATGAAGTGCTCCAAAATCTCCTGATAGCTAGCTGCATTGACCCTGCCCTTGATAAAACACAGTGGACCAACACCAGCAGCTGATATGGCACCCCAGACCATCACTGACTGTGGGTACTTGACACTGGACTTCAGGCATTTTGGCATTTCCTTCTCCCCAGTCTTCCTCCAGACTCTGGCACCTTGATTTCCGAATGACATGCAAAATTTGCTTTCATCCGAAAAAAGTACCTTGGACCACTGAGCAACAGTCCAGTGCTGCTTCTCTGTAGCCCAGGTCAGGCTCTTCTGCCGCTGTTTCTGGTTCAAAAGTGGCTTGACCTGGGGAATGCGGCACCTGTATCCCATTTCCTGCACACGCCTGTGCACGGTGGCTCTGGATGTTTCTACTCCAGACTCAGTCCACTGCTTCCGCAGGTCCCCCAAGGTCTGGAATCGGTCCTTCTCCACAATCTTCCTCAGGGTCCGGTCACCTCTTCTCGTTGTGCAGCGTTTTTTGCCACACTTTTTCCTTCCCACAGACTTCCCACTGAGGTGCCTTGATACAGCACTCTGGGAACGGCCTATTTGTTCAGAAATTTCTTTCTGTGTCTTACCCTCTTGCTTGAGGGTGTCAATGATGGCCTTCTGGACAGCAGTCAGGTCGGCAGTCTTACCCATGATTGCGGTTTTGAGTAATGAAACAGGCTGGGAATTTTTAAAAGCCTCAGGAATCTTTTGCAGGTGTTTATAATTAATTAGTTGATTCAGATGAATAGGTTAATAGCTCGTTTAGAGACCCTTTTCATGATATGCTAATTTTTTTGAGATAGGAATTTGAGGTTTTCATGAGCTGTATGCCAAAATCATCAGTATTAAAACAATAAAAGACCTGAAATATTTCAGTTGGTGTGCAATTAACAATTAATCTAAAATATATGAAAGTTTAATTTTTATCATTACTATATTGCCAAAAGTATTAGGACACCCCTCCAAATCATTGAATTCAGGTGTTCCAATCACTTCCATGGCCACAGTTGTATAAATCAAGCACTAGGCATGCAGACGCTTCTACACACATCTGTGAAAGAACAGGTCTCTCTCAGGAGATCAGTGAACTCAAGTGTGGGACCGTGATCGGTTTCCACCTGTGCAAAAAGTCCATTCGTGAAATGTCCTCACTACTAAATATTCCATGGTCAACTGTTAGTGGTATTATAATAAAGTGGAAGCAAGTGTAAACCGGGTACCCTTCCCATAAATCCTGATGTACATTGTACATCATAAGAAGGATGGCGTCTACGCTAATATTAGTCTCTCTGTTTATCCCAAGGTTTTCCCGCAGTCCGCCGGATCCAGGCCATACCCAGATCTGATGAAGGACCATCACATGGACACGACGACAACGCATCCCTGAAGTGACAGCCTCATCAACACTGTGAAGGCCTCATGGACACCTCGACAAACTCATCTCCATACCGGGGTGATGACTCCGACCCCTAACCAGATGAACTGGATAAATATTGTGAAAGTTCTGATCCAATCTGACTTCTGACCTATTATGCCGCCTAAATCATAATCATACACTGTTCATTTTGTTCGCCTTTATTCGCCATTGGCTTTTGGCTTGCTTAGTTGGGGACATTTAACATTTAATTTTGAATTTAACAATACTATTACAACTTTACTTTCCTGTTATCTCTGTCAAGCTGCTTTGAAACAATTTGTATTGTAAACGCGCTATATAAATAAAGGTGACTTGACTGGATTTGACTAAAGTTTGGTGGAGGGGGGTTATGGTGTGGGGTTGTTTGGTGGAGGGGGATTATGGTGTGGGGTTGTTTGGTGGAGAGGGATTATGGTGTGGGGTTGTTTGGTGGAGGGGGGATTATGGTGTGGGGTTGTTTGGTGGAGGGGGGCATTATGGTGTGGGGTTGTTTGGTGGAGGGGGGCATTATGGTGTGGGGTTGTTCGGTGGAGGGGGGGTTATGGTGTGGGGTTGTTTGGTGGAGGGGGATTATGGTGTGGGGTTGTTTGGTGGAGGGGGGATTATGGTGTGGGGTTGTTTGGTGGAGGGGGGCATTATGGTGTGGGGTTGTTTGGTGGAGGGGGGCATTATGGTGTGGGGTTGTTTGGTGGAGGGGGATTATGGTGTGGGGTTGTTTGGTGGAGGGGGGCATTATGGTGTGGGGTTGTTTGGTGGAGGGGGGCATTATGGTGTGGGGTTGTTTGGTGGAGGGGCATTATGGTGTGGGGTTGTTTGGTGGAGGGGCATTATGGTGTGGGGTTGTTTGGTGGAGGGGGGATTATGGTGTGGGGTTGTTTGGTGGAGGGGGGCATTATGGTGTGGGGTTGTTTGGTGGAGGGGGGATTATGGTGTGGGGTTGTTTGGTGGAGGGGGGCATTATGGTGTGGGGTTGTTTGGTGGAGGGGGGATTATGGTGTGGGGTTGTTTGGTGGAGGGGGGCATTATGGTGTGGGGTTGTTTGGTGGAGGGGGGATTATGGTGTGGGGTTGTTTGGTGGAGGGGGGCATTATGGTGTGGGGTTGTTTGGTGGAGGGGCATTATGGTGTGGGGTTGTTTGGTGGAGGGGGGATTATGGTGTGGGGTTGTTTGGTGGAGGGGGGCATTATGGTGTGGGGTTGTTTGGTGGAGGGGGGATTATGGTGTGGGGTTGTTTGGTGGAGGGGGGCATTATGGTGTGGGGTTGTTTGGTGGAGGGGGGCATTATGGTGTGGGGTTGTTTATACTCTGACGAGCTGCTGAAAGCATCATGAAGCACATTCTTCATCAGAGACGTTATCTGACCAAAAACCGAATGATTCCAGTTTCCTGATGCTCATATTGTGCTACTTTGTAACACTCTTATCCAAATCCAATGACAAATAATTCAGTATCATGAATCCCATCTCTAGTTTCAGCATCAGATCCCACATTAAACTGATTCTCATGTAGTGACTCAGAGAGAGAATAAAGGCTCCAGAATCCTGTATCTGGCCTAATTCCAGCTCGCGGTGTTTGCGTGGGATTCAATGTGTTCTGCTTCTGTTGAAATGAACAAGGAAGAGCTGTGAAGAACGAGAAAGTTTGATGTAATCAGTAGCAAACCGTTCGTCTCGAACCGTCGGTAAATGAGACGGACTCACAAACGGTTAATTAACCCCTGTGTTCTTGCTGCATAGCTTCAGATTTACAGCATTTTCAAGAGTAAGTCTTTTTGAGTAGTTATTTTTGCACTCTACATGAATCGTTTTATTTGGCATTTAGCTTTAATAAGTACTGCTTTCTTTGGTCTATTAGTGTGGTGGGAATAAAACGTGTGAAGGTGTTCGTAGTAAGTGTCCGTCTCTCACTGGACTCGCAGAGAGATAAGTCTGCATAGACAGACTTCATTTATCTGGTGAAAAGGCAGCGGTGGCATAATGTAGATTTGTGTTTCATCAGCACAACAATAACACCGTAACAATGTGTTATTTCCCTGAGGAAACAAAGACTGAAGCTGAACTGATCCCTCGAGCGCTCACAAACTCAACCTGTATTTCTGAAAGGAAACAAACTTTTTTACGTATGATAAATTTTGATTATAAAATGATAATTCGGCACCTACATGTGCACAACCTGTGGTTAACCTGTGGTTAAACCAGTAAGCCGACCAGTACACATACTCTCAGGTTTATGTTCTGTTTTGATGGAGTTTAATGTGTTCCCATCTCCTGTGTTTATTTCCTGTCATTCTGAGTTGACCTACTTTCCTAGTGAGTGCCTGTTACCATAGCAACCTATTGTGCACACCTGCTCCTTGTTAATTCACTCATTTAGGATGAAGTTTTTAAAGGAGCTGTTCTCCGTCTTTCAATTTCCTACATTCATTGTTAACCCAGGGCAATGTATTCCCTTCTCTTTTTTAAACAATTCTTTAATTTGTCCAGAATAATAATCACATCTTCTCTCGATCTCCTTAAAAGGACTTTTTCACTTCAATCAATCTCTTTCAGAGCTATTCCAAGACTTTGTTGCTGATTTTTAGGGACTATATCATGATAAGTAGTTTTAAATGAATTTAATAATTTTTCTTAAAAAGAAAATATTATGATCAGACAGCCCTGTCAAAAAATTTAAATGATTTAAAATTCTTTCAGGTTTATTTATAAACAATAGATCTGTTCTAGTTTTAGAACGAAGGGTTGTCTAGTAGGCTGTTCTGTCAGTTGTGTAAACGTTTCCTTCCTTTCATTCCAATTTATATTAAATTCTCCCATAGTAATTACTTTCTTTTTCAAATCACAATGGTTAAGAAGTTGTTTCAAATGGTCATAAAAATCCAACTTTGCTGAAGGTTTATGATACACATTCAAATAAATGACATTTCAGCAGAATGTGAGATATTCACTAAAAACATTATTTCCAGGCATATTTAATCCTGACTCTGAGAAAGAACAATTTAACCTTGTTTATCATAAAACTCCATCATTGTTTTCTTTAATATATCGCACTGATAGTACCAATATTACTAAAAAATACAATATTAGAGTCCAATTTAATAAAAAAAAATGTTGATGGTTTTCGTGAACCGCACGCAACACCTGCCAGACATGTGACCTCTAACCTTTAAAAAAGTCAAATTTTGCACTTTGAAAAAAGAAAAGAAATAAGACGTGTGCTGTAGCCTGACATCAATGACATCATCGATATCGATTTAGATGTACTTTATGCTGTTGAATGAGGTCACTGAATAAATGAAAACTATATTGTGTTCTTCAGAGCTTCTTTTTATTGTAGTTGTAATTAACACTGAAATCAGAGACTGATGATGTTTTTCCTGCTTGAGCAGAGCCACATCTGCATGGCATAGAGCGCTATATGAACACACATGATGGACTCGGGTTATGAAGAGGAAGCGAGCGGTGGTCGTCTCAGTCATCGTCATCACACGCTTCAGAAACCTTCAGTGTCGGAGATGAACCACAAGACTACAGGAACCCAGTGTGTGTGTGTGTGTGTGAGAGCCGACCTCTACAGCAGATCCTAACGGAGATCACCACAGCAAACACACATCTCTTAAGTTTTCATCTCTGTTTTTTATTTCAAATGAAATTTTAATCTTATATCTGTTATTTAACAGTTGAGATAGTTCTGTAATGCTGATCTAACAGCAGAAGTTGCACAGGCGGGGCATGTTGTCACACTGCGTTACAATGATACTATCAGAAATATGATATTCTATTCTATACTATATGAATTCTATTGTGAATAAAGAGAGTCGGAAATTATTCGTTAATGTTTTGAACTCTGCTGTATAGCCAGGTTTTCCAGTGTGCGATTGTCGTCAAACTCATTATTAAAAAGTGTTGTTATTTTATATAAAAAAGTGCATAATTGTCTTTTATTCAGAAAATATTTAAGTTTGTATATTTTTGGATTAAATCTGTCATGGTCATGTTATAATGTTCTCCACCAATGGGGCACGTTGTCACATTTCACTCCATTCTTTCAGGGTAAATGAAGTAAAAAGTATACAGTGTATTAATGAAACAAAACCATATAACTGTACTAGACATGTGGGGAATTAATGTGGGAAAATAATAAATACTCTGAACCCTAAGTAGGTTTACACAAAGCCTGTGCTACTCACCGGTTTGTACGGGTTTTATGGGAAGGATCGAATGAACACACCAAACCAGCACGGATAACCAAAAAAATAATTCAATATTTATTTGCAGTACAAACAAGTCTTGTATTGGTTTTCATATACTATACAATACATACGGACAATTTTATATCCTTCATAAACCAAAAAATTTAACTGCCCGGTTACCAAGCCCAGTATTATACACATATATAGATTGTATCTTTTAAAAAAATGTTTACAGCACATATAAAACAGCTCTTTGACATTTGAAGCTGTAACACGATGCCGACGCATTGTCAAATAAAAATCCCTGAAAAATTCCTCGGTGAGGTAAGATACACATTTCCTTATTCGCTCATCTGTCGTTCTGTCACTCGCAGAACCGTCGAGCAGCTACGGCTAATGTTCACGGACGCTATACACGTTCCTCTCGCTGCAGCCTGAAATCAAGATTTACATGGAAATAAAGAAGCAGGTTCAGACCCGAGGTGACCGCACTGTTATTGAGACTGGGTTTCAGAGTTTCAAGCATGAGAAAGAGTCGCCCATGATATATTAACGGGACGACTGTTGCATATCTGCACAAGGTTAATACTATATATATATATATATATTGAGATATATGAAAAGGCCACAGAAGTCAGTAAATAGCACATGTATATTATGGGGTAAATCGAATCGGATGAAATGTGTGATGTCACTTCCTGTGAAACCCCGGGCCAACGCTGCTCGTTTCAAGCTAACGAAGCTATTCTCTGCGGATCGCTAGTATCAAAAGTAGAGTCAAAAACCCCAGGCCATTTCTTCTAGAAAATACTGCAAGGGTTGTCGAGTATATTGCAGAGTAACAAACATAACCTCGACTGACCCGTGAAAGACCATTAGTCGTCTATTATTACTACTACATATTGGTTTCTTTAAAAATGAACTTTTTAATACAACGATTCTTAAAGAGAGATACAAAGAGTATTGAACAGTCAGAGTAGGAAAGAATTAAAAAGGTTATATAAGGCCAGCTTAAAGCAACCCTGTTAACTCGAGCACTCGTTCAGAAACGCCTTCGCTACACACCGTTCAAGAGTTCAAGAAACAGTCCTCAACATTCGGCACCTCGAGAGGATCGCATGCCCAAATACATCGAGTGAATACATACTTCAGAAATTAATACAATATAGTCACACTGTAATGAGGATCACCAAGGCCAGAAGGTGAAGAGCCTCGTGTCTCACACACAAGCGCCAATCTGTGGTGTGCGGTTTCATGAACAATGAGCTTTAAGTGTGTGTCGTCCTCGTCGCAGCCTAGGACTGGCAGGAACGCTCAATGTGTGTGTGTGTGTGTGTGTGTGTGTTGGAGTACCGCTTTTAAGTGCCAAGAAGTGAAAGGCTTCACCACTGTGCAAAACGCATTAGGTCATTGCAAACGTAGAGCGAGAGAAAATAAAGAGGGGGATGTCGACTCACAATGTTTGTTTGTGTCGGTTCTGTCACGACTTTGAACGACGTCTGCGAGGAAATATACAGAGATATGGAAACTGAGTGTGTTGTGCACCTCTGATGCCCCTTCGGTCTGAGCTGGGAGAAAAATCACCAATACATTCCCCTCGGGTTAGAGAACACAAATCCCCGTCGGTGCGTCGACAGCCTCCGAGGCCCGAGCACGTACACTTCATCCTGTGTGAGTGACGCGCTGAGGTTCTGCTCGGGAATCAAAGCGCGACAATAAAAGAACAGTCTGTTCCATGAAGGCAAGAGAAGCTGCACTGAGATCCGCCGGAGCTGAGGGCCCCCGGGGGCCCGTGTGCCGAACCTCGGCTCTAAACTCCCCGACACCGGAGATCATCATCCGTCGAGCGGCTCCCCCACGACCCGCTGTCCCCGCACGCTCATGTGGACTCCAGCGGGTCCAGCTGGAACAGGTTGTGATTGGTCGGCGTGGTGAAGAACAGCTGGTCATTGGTCGATCGGTTGTCACACGGGCTGTTGAGGCCCAGCGTCCTCTCGAAGTCCAGGAGCTGCCCCATGAAGTTGAAGTTGGGCGAGATGTTGGACTTCTTGCGCTTGACGAAGTCGTAGGCGTCGTTGAGCGACAGGTTGAGCTTCTGCATGAGATACGCCACCGTGACGGTGACCGAGCGACTGATGCCCGCCAGGCAGTGCACCAGGATCCCACACTTTTTGGAACGAGCTTCCTCTGAGGAACAGAAGAACAAAGAGGTGAGTGCCAGACAAGCCCAACTGAAACACACACACACACACACACACACACACACACACACACACACACACACCCTAAACCTAACCATCACACACACACACACACACACACACAGCCATCACATACACACACACACTTTCTGAATGAGGTCATCAGGATGGTCAACTAGGTGACTAGCTTTAAGCTGACCTAGAAAGTTTTATCTTTATTTTAATCGAGACTCAACTTTAACTTTTCACATTTCAAAGTCGATTACAGTCCTTATATTAATATGTTATATATGCTGGTCTGTACACTCATGCGCAACGAGAGTCCAGTGCAATGAACACTTCAGTGTGAGTGAATGTTCACATTATGCCAAGCGCTAGTGAAGAACCAGAAGCCTGAAGACTCACACCTTCGGGTTTGGGTTTCCAGCTGCATTAGCATTAGCATTAGCGTGAAGTTAAAAACAGCACAAACGTGTCTCTCAAGCTGGACTCTATCCTTCAGATCAAAGTGACAAAAACCCTGCGTTATGATCCCGTGTGCTTTAGAACATTTCATTGGTTCTTGTGCATCATGTGACTTAACATCATGTCATCACACAAGATCCACTGAGGTCTGATGTTCTTGAGGTGTGGCCATGATTACACACGGGTTTATTTGAGAGTAAATGTCTCTAGAGTTGTTGATTAGTTGATTAGAAACTCTGACGCCACAGACTGTCGTACAGGAAGTACTATTATGAGGGCTGGTCGATGCGGCCTGAAGAAAATCCCACTTACGGTTTAAATAAGAATTTTCCCCTACTTAAAATCAATCTGCAGATGACAGAGAAATCTTTTAAAACAAGTTTTAACTATTTTGTTCTGATTTTCTCTTCTGGGATTTGATATGGATAAAGTGCAATCAGAAACAGCAAGCCAAGACAAGATGGCCGCCCTGCCGTTGTGAACAGTGAGAAAATGTAACACAACATAATGTAACTTACATTGTTACATTTCCACTGTTCACAAAGGCAACGTAACATAACATCAAATGGGTGATTGAGATTAGGGGGGGGGGGGGGGGGGGGGTAAAAAACAACCTTAAAAACCTTGCATCAAAATAAGTGTATTGTGATTGTCAAAACATTTGCTAACTAAACAGAATTGTATTAAGTTTAGTGACAACACAATGTTTACATGCTATAATGACTGTTTTGAGGGAATAAATAAACGCATCAAACAGTACTACAATGAGTTCATATAGACATATAATTCCATTTTTTCCATATAATCTTTTGACATTATTAATAGGATTTTTTCACAGTACAAATTGGGTCTGTATACCAGGGTTATTATCGTTAAATAAAACTACTAATACACTTCTGTTAATTGAAATAAAGCTGAAAAAAAAAAAAAAAGTAAAGTTAAAATGAAAATGAGAAATGTTGCCTGAAATATGAAAATCAAAAGTTGATGCACTAAAATTATTAGCTGGAAATAAATAAACTAAAACTGAAATAAAAATAAATTAAACCTAAAACTAATAAAAATGTAAAAAAAAAAGAAAAAAAGAAAGAAAAAAAAAGTAGAAAATTAAACTAAAATTAACATGAAAACTATAGGCTATATAAAGCTCATTC
>NW_027509141.1:162500-282500 GCF_051911475.1 Siphateles boraxobius | reverse complement strand
CAGTGATAAATCAGCTATAACAGATCAGTCAGAGTGATAAATCAGCTATAACAGATCAGTCAGTGATAAATCAGCTATAACAGATCAATCAGTGATAAATCAGCTATAACAGATCAGTCAGAGTGATAAATCAGCTATAACAGATTCAGAGTTATACATCAGCTATAACAGATCAATCAGTGATAAATCAGCTATAACAGATCAGTCAGAGTGATAAATCAGCTATAACAGATCAGTCAGTGATAAATCAGCTATAACAGATCAGTCAGTGATAAATCAGCTATAACAGATCAATCAGTGATAAATCAGCTATAACAGATCAGTCAGTGATAAATCAGCTATAACAGATCAATCAGTGATAAATCAGCTATAACAGATCAGTCAGAGTGATAATTCAGCTATAACAGATCAGTCAGAGTGATAAATCAGCTATAACAGATTCAGAGTTATACATCAGCTATAACAGATCAATCAGTGATAAATCAGCTATAACAGATCAGTCAGAGTGATAAATCAGCTATAACAGATCAGTCAGAGTGATAATTCAGAGTGATAAATCAGCTATAACAGATCAGTCAGAGTGATAAATCAACTATAACAGATCAGTCAGAGTGATAAATCAGCTATAACAGATCAGTCAGAGTGATAAATCAGCTATAACAGATCAGTCAGAGTGATAAATCAGCTATAACAGATTCAGAGTTATACATCAGCTATAACAGATCAATCAGTGATAAATCAGCTATAACAGATCAGTCAGAGTGATAAATCAGCTATAACAGATCAGTCAGAGTGATAAATCAGCTATAACAGATCAGTCAGTGATAAATCAGCTATAACAGATCAATCAGTGATAAATCAGCTATAACAGATTCAGAGTTATAAATCAGCTATAACAGATCAATCAGTGATAAATCAGCTATAACAGATCAGTCAGAGTTATAAATCAGCTATAACAGATCAATCAGTGATAAATCAGCTATAACAGATTCAGAGTTATAAATCAGCTATAACAGATCAATCAGTGATAAATCAGCTATAACAGATCAGTCAGAGTGATAAATCAGCTATAACAGATCAGTCAGAGTGATAAATCAACTATAACAGATTCAGAGTTATAAATCAGCTATAACAGATCAATCAGTGATAAATCAGCTATAACAGATCAGTCAGAGTGATAAATCAGCTATAACAGATCAGTCAGTGATAAATCAGCTATAACAGATCAGTCAGAGTGATAAATCAGCTATAACAGATTCAGAGTTATAAATCAGCTATAACAGATCAATCAGTGATAAATCAGCTATAACAGATCAGTCAGAGTGATAATTCAGCTATAACAGATCAATCAGTGATAAATCAGCTATAACAGATCAGTCAGAGTGATAAATCAGCTATAACAGATCAATCAGTGATAAATCAGCTATAACAGATCAGTCAGAGTGATAATTCAGAGTGATAAATCAGCTATAACAGATCAGTCAGAGTGATAAATCAGCTATAACAGATCATTCAGAGTGATAAATCAGCTATAACAGATCAGTCAGAGTGATAATTCAGAGTGATAAATCAGCTATAACAGATCAGTCAGAGTGATAAATCAGCTATAACAGATCATTCAGAGTGATAAATCAGCTATAACAGATCAGTCAGAGTGATAATTCAGAGTGATAAATCAGCTATAACAGATTCAGAGTAATAAATCACTTTTTGCACAAGGTGTTCTAGCATTCCCTAGGCGAGGTGTTCTAACATTCCCTACAATGTTATTAAAATACATATTTTATTAGTATACTAAAATAATAATTTTTAAATAACTAAAATCGTAATTACTAGTAATCCAAATAGCCACTAACATCTAACTTAGACACTAATACATGTTTATTACACAATATTTTGTGTTCCAATTGTTAATGGTTACAGCAAAAGTCACTAGTCAAAACACTTAACCAGTGAGATAAGAAATGTTCCCAGTAAAACTGTAATGGCTGGAGTGTGAATAGTGAATAGTTCACCCAAAAATGATTATTCTGTAATCCTTTACTCATTCCAAACATGTATGACTTTCGGTGGAAAACAAAAGATTAAAGAATGTTGGTGTTTTGGTGACCATTGACTTCCACTTTATAGACAAAAAAACAAACAAAAAAAAAAACCTGAGGCATTTTTTAAAACAACATCTTGTGTTTTCCAGTCAGTCATTCAAGTTTGTAAATGAACTATTTATGTGTAAACAGTCTCTTTAATATCTAAACTACAGATCATCATTAAACTCAATTGGCCAAAAATTAACAATGGAATAGATACTTGGCATAGTGGCCAGTAGCAAAGGAATTAATACTAGTATCTAATTAATAAGCACTAGTGAAACTGAAAAAGATACTATGTCCAATAAATAAATCCGAGAAAACATTAATATTCTAACGGATTGAGTGTTAAACTGTTGGTCACGTGTTGAAGATCATGACTGACACTCGATGTGTATTTTGTGAATGGTGGCGAAAACGAGAATTACACAGTCAAACTTCATTTCCACGACAAAACGCTTGACATGTGCGTATATTTACACGAAATATCGAATATATCGTGTATATTTATCACAAAGAGTCGAACAGCGTCCTGATTCAGTCTTTTTGGCCGTTCATTCATGAATCGCTCGTTTTCCTTCAGAAAGACAACATGGCGGAGCCATTTTAGGCAATTAATTGAAAACATCTTTGTTTCTCCTTTTTTTAAGGGTTGTAGTCAAAACACACAGAGAAAATGACAAAAAGGTACACATTAGCTATTTTAAGAGCAGTTAGTTTATACAAAATGCCTGACAGACTTGAAAGATTTCACGAATCGCGCGGATGTATTCGCGAAACAGCTCGTAATGTAAACGAACTTTTTCTCCGTTTAAAAGCAGAAGAGCGCGGATTTCAGCGGAGAGGAGCGATTTAATCCATTTCTCTCTCTCTCTCTCTCTCTCTCTCTCTCTCTCTCTCACACACACACACACACACAGAGAAAGCGTTTCGAGCTCTTGAAAGTTTTGAATGGCAAATAAACTCCTTGCCTTCCAGGTAATAGGCTTTGCACCCGTCGTCGCGGAGCTTGTGCATGAGGAGCCCGATCACGGAGCCTGAGGTGCCGCTCTCCGGCCAGTCCGCGGTCGCCTCGTCGTACAGCAGAACCGTGTCCGTCTTACAGCGCCGCACGAACTTCTCCTGGTCCTCGTTGTTGGGGATGATGGATCGGATGGGCAGGTTGCCCTTCTTCAGTCTCCTCAGCATGAGCCCCGGGATGGCCAGGTTGATGGCGGACTCGATGTGCGCGGACTCGAAGAGCTCGTGTGTGCGGCAGTCGAGCAGCAGAAGCGCCCCGCCGGACTCCAACTCATCCTGCAGCCATTCCGCGCTCTTGCTCGACATCATCATGATCACGCCGCTCCAGAGAGAGTGTTTCATGGGGGAGAACGGGCGAGGCTGCTGTGTGCGACAGAACGGGGGGAACGCGGCAGGGCGATCCGTCAGACGCGGCTCATGATCGCGATCCCTCCGCTCGCCTGGTTCTCTTCTTCTGATGGCTGTTTGACAGGCTGCAATAAAGCGAGCGCGTCATCACGCGAGGGGGAGGAGTCTGTGCTGGAGGATTTAAAGGCGCAGCGCCTCTTATTTTCCCTCGCAAAATAATGACTCCGTTAACTCTTTCCCCGCCCGCGTTTTATTTTTAAGTTGCCAGCCAGCGCCAGCATTTTTTACCTAGACTATTTTTGTTGATATATTTCCTTTCAATATATCAAAAGAAAATAAACAGAGCCTCTGCTTTTAAAAAACATTTTATTTTTCTTCATTCATTCTTTTTTTTATCAACTCTTAAAGCCCCCCTGAAATTAAAATGTAAGTTTTTTAGCTTTTAGTATGCATATGTTAGCCTTAATGTAATGTATAAGCTGGTGTGTTTCAAAACAATGACAAAATTCGCATTTAGGAGATTGTGGGATTGATGGGAGATTTCAAAACGTACAGTCTCTTACTTCCGCCAAAATGGATCAGGAATTTTTATGACATCAACGCTTCTCATCACATCTTCTGTCCAATCAAATGCTCTCTAGAATCTAAAGCTTTGACCCCCATGCTATAAACACCACCTGGCCAAAGCGAGTGTTGACACAAAGCAATTTGTGTTGGACTGTGTGTCCGGTTGCTCAAACGCTAGAGTTTTATTCCGGTTTCCAACTGTTTGTTGGTTAAGAATGAAATGGCTAGAATTTATTCACACCTTTATGATTGAATCCAGCGTATCATCAGCGCCCGTTTTCATTTCCATAGTGCTGTCAGTCTGTGAGGTAATCAAATTATATTGGCTATTTGAAAAGGGGGAGGAGCCATTCTATATGTCCCGCCTTAGCTTCCTGTTTCAGTGGAAATTGCATCAACGCATCAAACAAAGCTGCGCATTCCAAGACACTTCAGTGAACCTTTAAATGTAGGATGGTTTCATTACATTAACATTGTATATTATATTACATACATTAGACATTATATTCAGTATCGTTACGCAGTTTTGATTTATATGCTTTTGAATGTTTGATGATCACGTTAGCTTACATGTGCGTAAACAACATCTATCCACTCCGTCTAGTTTACGCAGATCTTCTTCTTCTCCTGTTTTGGATCTGGGGATGCTGCACTATTTCAGATGATGTGTAACAGTGCCCCCTACCGTATAACAGGGGAAACACAGGGGAAACATGGATTGACGGAAAAACTCAATGGCGGGGAAAGAGTTAAAAATTCACTAGAAGAGCTGAGAAGTAAAAGCTGAGCTCATCTGCACTCCGGCGTTTCTCTTGTCCAGTACGAGTTGATAGATGTGCCGTATACTCGGCATATTGTATGTCGTCATTTACTCACTCTCATGCCACTCCAAACCCTTAAGGGTGACATATTATTCCCCTTTTTTTACAAGATGTCATATAAATCTATGGTGTCTCCAGAATGTGTCTGTGAAATTTCATCTTAAATCCCCCACAGATCATTTATTATAGCTGGACAAATCTGCCTCTTTTTGGGTGTGAGCAAAACCAGGCTGTTTTTGTGTGTGTCCCTTTAAATGCAAATGAGCTGCAGCTCCGCCTCCGTTCAGAAGAGGGCGGAGTCTTTACACAAGCTTCAGAAACTCCAGCAATAACAAAACAGGCCAATCTCACTCATCCAGAATCCCAGAATAACCAGTAGCGAGTGCAGCCTTACGGAGAGACTCAGGAAGAGTTTCTGAATGTTAGTGGAGACATTTATGTAGTTGTTGTGGAGTTACACTGATCATCTCATCATCATGTTGAACTTCTACACAAGTGTCCACAGTTCCTGAGGTGTTTATAAGACAGCGGTGACATGTTCTGGTCAATAGTGTTCAGTGCTCGTCTGTGCTCAACGACAGAACAGTTTCAGGCTTTGCTGGATCTTCTGCCGTTGCGTTAGAACTGCTCACTGTTGGGTTAGGGTCGGCTGGTCTGTGTAAACGAGCAGATTAAGGGCCGGTAATATTATAAACGAGCAGATTAAGGGGTGTAATATTATAAACGTGCAGATTAAGAGCCGGTAATATTATAAACGTGCAGATTAAGTGCCGGTAATATTATAAACGTGCAGATTAAGGGCCGGTAATATTATAAGGGCCCAGATTAAGGGCCGGTAATATTATAAACGTGCAGATTAAGAGCCGGTAATATTATAAACGTGCAGATTAAGGGCCGGTAATATTATAAACGTGCAGATTAAGAGCCGGTAATATTATAAGGGCCCAGATTAAGGGCCAGTAATATTATAAACGTGCAGATTAAGAGCCGGTAATATTATAAACGTGCAGATTAAGAGCCGGTAATATTATAAACGTGCAGATTAAGAGCCGGTGATATTATAAACGTGCAGATTAAGAGCCGGTAAAATTATAAACGGGCAGATTAAGGGCCGGTAATATTATAAACGTGCAGATTAAGAGCCGGTAATATTATAAACGTGCAGATTAAGAGCCGGCAATATTATAAACGTGCAGATTAAGAGCCGGTAATATTATAAACGTGCAGATTAAGAGCCGGCAATATTATAAACGTGCAGATTAAGAGCCGGTAATATTATAAACGTGCAGATTAAGAGCCGGCAATATTATAAACGTGCAGATTAAGGGCCGGTAATATTATAAACGTGCAGATTAAGAGCCGGTAATATTATAAACGTGCAGATTAAGGGCCGGTAATATTATAAACGTGCAGATTAAGAGCCGGCAATATTATAAACGTGCAGATTAAGGGCCGGTAATATTATAAACGTGCAGATTAAGAGCCGGTAATATTATAAACGTGCAGATTAAGAGCCGGCAATATTATAAACGTGCAGATTAAGAGCCGGTAATATTATAAACGTGCAGATTAAGAGCCGGCAATATTATAAACGTGCAGATTAAGGGCCGGTAATATTATAAACGTGCAGATTAAGAGCCGGTAATATTATAAACGTGCAGATTAAGAGCCGGTAATATTATAAACGTGCAGATTAAGAGCCGGTAATATTATAAACGTGCAGATTAAGAGCCGGTAATATTATAAACGTGCAGATTAAGAGCCGGTAATATTATAAACGTGCAGATTAAGAGCCGGCAATATTATAAACGTGCAGATTAAGAGCCGGTAATATTATAAACGTGCAGATTAAGGGCCGGTAATATTATAAACGTGCAGATTAAGAGCCGGTAATATTATAAACGTGCAGATTAAGAGCCGGCAATATTATAAACGTGCAGATTAAGAGCCGGTAATATTATAAACGTGCAGATTAAGGGCCGGTAATATTATAAACGTGCAGATTAAGAGACGGCAATATTATAAACGTGCAGATTAAGAGCCGGTAATATTATAAACGTGCAGATTAAGAGCCGGTAATATTATAAACGTGCAGATTAAGAGCCGGTAATATTATAAACGTGCAGATTAAGAGCCGGTAATTTTATAAACGTGCAGATTAAGGGCCGGTAATTTTATAAACGTGCAGATTAAGGGCCGGTAATATTATAAACGTGCAGATTAAGGGCCGGTAATATTATAAACGTGCAGATTAAGAGCCGGTAATATTATAAACGTGCAGATTAAGAGCCGGCAATATTATAAACGTGCAGATTAAGAGCCGGTAATATTATAAACGTGCAGATTAAGAGCCGGTAATATTATAAACGTGCAGATTAAGGGCCGGTAATATTGTAAACGTGCAGATTAAGAGCCGGTAATATTGTAAACGTGCAGATTAAGAGCCGGTAATATTATAAACGTGCAGATTAAGAGCCGGTAATTTTATAAACGTGCAGATTAAGGGCCGGTAATTTTATAAACGTGCAGATTAAGGGCCGGTAATATTATAAACGTGCAGATTAAGGGCCGGTAATATTATAAACGTGCAGATTAAGAGCCGGTAATATTATAAACGTGCAGATTAAGGGCCGGTAATATTATAAACGTGCAGATTAAGGGCCGGTAATTTTATAAACGTGCAGATTAAGAGCCGGTAATATTATAAACGTGCAGATTAAGGGCCGGTAATATTATAAACGTGCAGATTAAGAGCCGGTAATATTATAAACGTGCAGATTAAGGGCCGGTAATATTATAAACGTGCAGATTAAGGGCCGGTAATATTATAAACGTGCAGATTAAGGGCCGGTAATATTATAAACGTGCAGATTAAGGGCCGGTAATTTTATAAACGTGCAGATTAAGGGCCGGTAATATTATAAACGTGCAGATTAAGGGCCGGTGATATTATAAACGTGTAGATTAAGGGCCGGTAATATTATAAACGTGCAGATTAAGGGCCGGTGATAATATAAACGTGTAGATTAAGGGCCGGTAATATTATAAACGTGCAGATTAAGGGCCGGTAATATTATAAACGTGCAGATTAAGGGCCGGTAATATTATAAACGTGCAGATTAAGGGCCGGTAATATTATAAACGTGCAGATTAAGAGCCGGTAATTTTATAAACGTGCAGATTAAGGGCCGGTGATATTATAAACGTGCAGATTAAGGGCCGGTGATATTATAAACGTGTAGATTAAGGGCCGGTAATATTATAAACGTGCAGATTAAGAGCCGGTAATTTTATAAACGTGCAGATTAAGGGCCGGTAATTTTATAAACGTGCAGATTAAGGGCCGGTAATATTATAAACGTGCAGATTAAGGGCCGGTAATATTATAAACGTGCAGATTAAGGGCCGGTAATATTATAAACGTGCAGATTAAATGCCGGTAATATTATAAACGTGCAGATTAAGGGCCGGTAATTTTATAAACGTGCAGATTAAGGGCCGGTGATATTATAAACGTGTAGATTAAGGGCCGGTAATATTATAAACGTGCAGATTAAGGGCCGGTAATATTATAAACGTGCAGATTAAGGGCCGGTAATATTATAAACGTGCAGATTAAGGGCCGATAATATTATAAACGTGCAGATTAAGAGCCGGTAATATTATAAACGTGCAGATTAAGAGCCGGTAATATTATAAACGTGCAGATTAAGGGCCGGTAATATTATAAACGTGCAGATTAAGGGCCGGTAATATTATAAACGTGCAGATTAAGGGCCGGTAATATTATAAACGTGCAGATTAAGAGCCGGTAATATTATAAAATATTAAATATTATGTGTGTGAGTGAGTGAATGGGTGAATGTGAGGCAGTATGTAAAGTCCATTTACCATTTTATCTATGTGGGGCAGTCATGGCCTAATGGTAGCAGAGTTGGACTGGTGACCCAAAGGTTGCTGGTTCAATTCCAGTACCGGCAGGAATATGACTGAGGTGTCCTTGAGCAAGGCACCTAACCCCCAATCGCTCCCCGGGCGCCACTCAAGGCTGCCCGCTGCTCCGGGTGTGTGTATCCACGTTTGCAGTGTGTGTGTGTACACTACTCACTACTCTGCTCTGTGTGCACTTACTTGGATGGGTTAAATGCAGAGGTCAAATTCCAAGTATTGGAAATATTAGCCGGTAATATTATAAACGTGCAGATTAAGAGCCGGTAATTTTATAAACGTGCAGATTAAGGGCCGGTAATATTATAAACGTGCAGATTAAGGGCCGATAATATTATAAACGTGCAGATTAAGAGCCGGTAATATTATAAACGTGCAGATTAAGAGCCGGTAATATTATAAACGTGCAGATTAAGGGCCGGTAATTTTATAAACGTGCAGATTAAGGGCCGGTAATATTATAAACGTGCAGATTAAGGGCCGGTAATATTATAAACGTGCAGATTAAGGGCCGGTGATATTATAAACGTGTAGATTAAGGGCCGGTAATATTATAAACGTGCAGATTAAGGGCCGGTAATATTATAAACGTGCAGATTAAGGGCCGGTAATATTATAATAAGATACTCTTCATACATCGGAAGGAGAGAAATCTGATCGGTTTATTTTTTGACATGTTTGCAGAGAAAGACTTACAAGTAGCCTGAGGTCGTCATACTCAGATGCTAGTCAGAATGTGAGTCTGAAACTGCTCCATTGGGCTGTGATTATGGGGCGTGTGTCTCAACCGAACCAGGAAATAAAAGGCCTCTGCACTCAATTGGATAGACCTAGAACCAATCAGAGCAACGGAGTAAGTGATGTATGTTATGAGATAGATTAAAGTTGATAGATTAAACTTTTTCCGAATCCCGTAGGAAGGACGGCAAAAACATCTTTCCCATCGACAAATGCCTTGATCGCGGTTCTCTGTTCCTCTTCTAAAATTAATGCGCTGTCTATATCTTCTATAACACACACGATAGCGGAATATACACAACCCAATTCTCCAGCGACAGCCATGAATTCAACCCAAGCGCTCTGATGACGTGGATGGTTACGTTACCGTTGCTCACATAGATATGATGTCTATGGTTGCTCATCTGTCCATCATCGTATAAAGCCCGCCCTGACAATTTGATTGGTCCGAACAATTTTTGTTGGGGCATAATAGCTCCTCAACGGATCGAGTCCAGCCCGAACTTCCCAACCTAAAAATTTTGTGCTCGGGGTTCGGCCTGGCATCCAGGCTAACTCGCCAGAACTGAGTTACTGGGTTTCACTTTCACATTTTCTGTGCTAGTAGAAGCTCCCGATTATAGCACTTACACACGGAGAAAGTCAGCTTTTCATGAAATGCCCCTTTAAGACTCTTGTTTATCTTCAAAACAGAAATGAAGATATTTTTAATTAAAGATTTCTGTCACTCCATTAAAAGTCAATGGAACCAAAACTTTGATGCTTCAAAAAGTTCCTAAAAGTAATCTAAATGAATCGAGTGGTTTAAAGCAAGTCTTTTGAAGGGACACAATCACTACATGATAAACGATTGTTTAGCTAAAGCAAAAGTTTAAAACATTACGAACCATTAGTCAGGACACACTAACCTTGGCTTCACAACTCACAGCTTGAAACGGTTTCATGGAGTTTGTGCGAACTGGACTTTTTTTGGCATGTTGTTAAGCAGATGAATGTTGAATACTTGTCGTCTTCATCCTGTCAGAAACGAAGAGTCCTTCCACCTGACGAAGGTCTGTCACCACATCTGTCCTCCACTGCTGCTTCATTCGCCAAAGATCAGACGAGCGAGATCAGTGACCAGCTGAGAAGGAAAGTCAGTTCACAGTTGGAAAAATCACACATCTGGAATAATGACCACTCATGCACAATAAGACATAGTGTACATAAAGTAATCAGGGTCCATGTCATGTGGACTTCAGGGGTGATGCTCTCAAACATTTAGTCTTCAGACGTTCTTTAGACGGCAGTAATGATGGCAGATCCAGCTGTGCTCACGGCTGACGGGACACTGGCCCTTTAAGACTCACGCCTTCTGTGTGTGTGTGTGTGAGAGTGTGTGTGTGTGTGAGTGTGTCTGTGTGAGAGTGTGTCTGTGTGTATTTTTGACCAAATAAATGCAGCCTTGGTGAACAGAAGAGACTTCTTTTAAAAACATAAAAAATCTTACCAATCCAAAACTTTTGACTGATAGTGTCAAATATGCAGTAAGAACATAAATGTGAGCAGCCACTAAACACTGTGTTTTTGCTGCTAAATACATCTTTGAAGAACCAGTGAGTTTGTGAGATGAAACTGGGTTAGAACTCTTCATATAAGCTCTTCTTAGTCTGCAGAATCAGTGAAAGGCTGTTGTTTCTGTCTGTGAGCGAGTGGAAACATCACGGCCTGATTCCCAGACAAACATGAACCCGACACTCGCCGAGGGACAGGAAGCAGGAAATGATGCGCAGCTTCAGTGCTCAAAATAATAATAATAATACATTTTATTTATAATGCACTTTTCATTTGCGAACAAATCTCAAAGTGCTACAGCATACATATTTCACGAGTAAAAACAGGGGCAAAAATAAAAAAGCATAAAAACAGATAAATTCCGCTTTAGTTATAGCTATTTTTAAATAGAAAAGTCTTTAAGCCTTGTTTAAAGTGGTCAACTGACTGTGGAACGCTCAGGTGGACACAGAGGAGGAAGAACGGTCTCCCATGGTCCGGAGCTTGGTTCTCGGTGGACGGAGGAGATTGCCATTTTGTGAGCGGAGATTTCTGGTTGATGTTTGCTGGGTGAGAAGTTCCTTGAGGTAGGGTGGAGCATGGCCATGGATGCACTGGTGGGTGAGGAGAGTGATTTTGTAGTGAATCCTGGCGGAGAAGTGCTTGAAGGATGGGGGTTATTTGTTCATATTTCCGCACTCTCGTCAGGATCCTAGCAGCATTGTTCTGCATGTGTTGGAGTTTCTTTAAACTCTTGCTAGGGATCCCATAGAGAAGTGCGTTGCAAAAGTCCAGCCTGGAGGAGACAAAGGCATGGACAAGTTTTGTGGCGTCGGTGGGATGGAGTTTGGCAATATTATAGTTATAGTTTGGCTATAACTTCTAGGCTTGACTACTGTAATTCTTTGTATTATGGCATTTCTCAGGCATCAATCTCCCGTCTGCAGATGGTTCAAAACGCAGCTGCTCGACTGCTTGAAGGGAAGCGTAAGTTCGATCACATAACTCCTATTTTAATGTCTCTGCACTGGCTTCCGGTTAAGTATAGGATAGAGTTCAAAATTTTATTATTCGTCTACAAAGCTTTTAACAATCTAGCACCGCAATACCTAACTGATCTCTTGGTACCGTATACCCCTTCTAGAAACCTGAGATCCATTGACCATGGCCTTCTAACTGTCCCTAAAGTAAAATTAAAAAAACGTGGTGAGCGCGCCTTTGCCGCTGCTGGACCGAGGCTGTGGAACAGCCTTCCTCTGTCTATTAGGCATGCTCAATCTATCTGCACTTTTAAAACTCAGCTTAAGACTTATTTGTTCTCTTTGGCTTTTAACACTATATAGCTACCTTCTGTTTGAAAATGAATGTTTATTGATTACCTATTTTGTTTGTATTCATAAATGCTAGGTCTGTGTGTCTTTTATTCTGTGTAAAGCACTTTGGTCAACCTTGGTTGTGTCGTAAATGTGCTCTATAAATAAATGATTGATTGATTGAATATTCTTGAGGTGGAAAAAGGATGATTTGCAAAGATGTTTGAAATGAAGAATTGCCTTAGTTTTGGAACAGTTTAACTGAAGGAAGTACTGACTCATCCAGGCCTTAATTTCCTCCAGGCAGGCGGTCAGTAGAAGTGGTGTAGATGATGAAGATGAAGACAAAGCAGCAGGGACGTGAGGGACGAGGATCTAAGAAGACATCAGTCACAGAAGGAGATCTCAGGTCTACCGCACCTGTCAATCATTCTCACTGCAGGGTCACATGACGTCCAGCTCCGCCTCTGTCGAACGAATGGGTGGAGCCAGACCTAATTAAGTTCAGGGTGTGGCTGAACTGTCAAGCTCCACCCACTGCCTCTCTTAAACCACGCCCCTTTCCCACAATCCACTGCAGGCTCGCGTTCAGATCCGCCTCCACACAACGGACCCTTTCCACATTTCTGGGGCTCTCAGAAGCAGAAGTCATCATAGCTGTGTAAACTATAGTGGTGAACGGTAACCACGATATATATAATGTTTGTATTCCCATTTCCTCCAATAGCAAATAGGTCTTCCATGACTTTTCTATTGATATTGATTACATTGGTCAGCAAAAGTGTTAGAAACACTCATACAGCAGCAGTAACTGGTTCTCTGAAAGTCAATGCCACAGCAATATAACACAAAATATAGTTATACATTTGTAAAATTTGAAAAATGTATTAAATTTTCCGTTATTGCAGCTTTAAACAGTCCATGCTGTTAGTTTTCTGGAGGAACTGTTACAGTATATCCTGGAGTTATTATTCTTTATTATGAGGTTAATCGTGGTATTCAAGCAGGTATTTGTGTATAATGATGTTAAACTTTATAACTGACATGGTTTCATGTCTCTTGTATCATCGCAAACACACATAACAAACAATGAATTTGATTCAATATTTCATATTCACATTTATTTACTAGTAAGTAGCATGTGGAATAATGTATACTGCTGCTGATGTCAAATAAACTATTCCAGGACGATTCATGTATATTTTTGCAATAATGATCAGTTGACTGCACATTATGCTTTATTTAATTAAGCTTTGAATTCCATAATACAACTTTAAGTTGTTGAGAATTGGAAATTTACTTTAAAAACTACGGAAGATTGTTTCTGCAATGGAATAAAAAATAAAAGTAATTGCGACTTTATATCTAAACATTTTTTTTACACAATTTAGTTTATATGTCACAGTACCAAGTTTACATCTAAACTCGGTATTCACCCTTCGTGGGAGTTTGATTGACAGGCGATCTGACCAATCATAATCCGCCATCCGCGTCCGATAAAGCAGTCAGGAGAGTTACTGTGCGTTCAAACCGCCGCCGCTTCCAAAGCTACCGGAAGTCATTCATTCTCAATGGAAGCTGGCTTCTCTCCGCTGCAAGAGCGTCAAATCCATCGGCGGCGCGTTTTGAGCGTCGATCAGAAAGTTGAAAGTAGCTCACGCGGTTCAGCGGCAAAACGGCAGCAACCAATCGGAATATAGACGTCCTCCGCGCCGGCTGATTCCGGAGAAACATACCATGTAAACTTTCGTTCCTACCAAAACATTAGTTCAGAGAAAATGGAGGAGAAGCTAATCATCACCGTTGCTGGGTTTCCTATCCTTTATGACATGACGTTGTTTGCATATAGCTAAGGCTCCTGGAGGGTGTCATGAACCCAAAATCTCAGAGTCCGACGTCTTCTCCGCAAATAAAATACAGCAGCAAACACAACAACTTCATGATGATCCATAGAGATCCAGTGATACACATTGGAGGATGTGTATCACTGGAGTTCACATTTGAGGAACTTTTATTGGAAATATTTACAAACGGTCGTTTTAAGCGGGAATGCATTTCATTTGCTCACGGTAACACCGATGTGACCAATTGCACTAGATGCAAATAATAATAATAATTATTATTCTTTTTTTTTCTGACCAAATGTGACCAAAACGGTTATAAAAATGCTGTCATTATAAAAGGTTTCTAGTGTCGATGTATTGCTTGTTTTTTCTGTTTATGTTGTGACACTTCTCTTCTCTCGAACATAGAATGCTGCTACGTCAGAGCGGCCAAAGCGTCAACAAGCGTCCTCGTACTTTTGACAAGCGTCCTAGACAGCGGCCAGAGCTTCTTTGCCGCTCAAGTCGGCGGCGGTGTGAACGTACAGTTAGTAAATTAACGTTGCTGGATTTAAACTTGAAAAACGGTGTCCTGACGTCTTTCCGCGGTTACATTCCTTACATAACATTCCTTCTGATGTTCATTCATGTTTATTGGATGCTATAGATTACCTAGAAGGACGAGATGATCGTTTCACGTGCGGCTTTAACTGTCAGACACATTAAAGAGACACAAAACAGTATGCATTGTTTAAATTTTAAATGACCAAATTTGAAAGTTGAGACTTTGTTTCATATCATAATTAACGTGCTCTGTCCTGTGTGTGTCCTCTCCAACATGTGTGGCGCGAGAGATACGGCTCGTCGGACATAGCAACAGTAACTAAAGGGGGCGGGTCTCTGTCAATTACGGACAAGAAAACACTAATACCTTTTTATTTATTTTTGTTCCTTGGAAGAAACAAGCTTCCATAAAAAACACTGTTGAATATAAAAAGGCTCCGTTTTAGAGAAAGACACTCCTGTAACATCCACGTTACCGTTTCAAATACTGTCCATCAGGAAGATGAACCCACACACACACACACACACACACACACACACTGAACTCCAAACACACACACATAACCATACTGAACTCCAAACACACACAGACACACACACACACACACACTGAACTCCAAACACACACACATAACCATACTGAACTCCAAACACACACACACACACACACACACACACACACACACACACACACACACACACACACACACACACACACACACACACACACACACACTGAACTCCAAACACACACACATAACCATACTGAACTCCAAACACACACACACACACACACACACACACACACACACACACACACACACACACACACACACACTGAACTCCAAACACACACACACACACACACACACTGAACTCCAAACACACACACATAACCATACTGAACTCCAAACACACACACACACTGAACTCCAAACACACACACACACTGAACTCCAAACACACACACACACTGAACTCCAAACACACACACATAACCATACTGAACTCCAAACACACACACATAACCATACTGAACTCCAAACACACACACATAACCATACTGAACTCCAAACACACACACACACTGAACTCCAAACACACACACATAACCATACTGAACTCCAAACACACACACACACACACACACACACACACACACTGAACTCCAAACACACACACATAACCATACTGAACTCCAAACACACACACACACACACACACACACACACACACACACACACACACACACACACACACACACACACACACACACGCACACTGAACTCCAAACACACACACATAACCATACTGAACTCCAAACACACACACACACACACACACACACGCACACTGAACTCCAAACACACACACATAACCATACTGAACTCCAAACACACACACACACACACACGCACACTGAACTCCAAACACACACACATAACCATACTGAACTCCAAACACACACACACACACACACACACACACACACACACACACACACGCACACTGAACTCCAAACACACACACATAACCATACTGAACTCCAAACACACACACACACACACACACACACACACACACACACACACACACACACACACACACACACACACACACACACACACACTGAACTCCAAACACACACACACACACACCAGCGGAGAGTGGTGTGTAATTAAAGGCCTGATGTTGTTATCTGGAAGTGTGAGTGTGAGGCTCGGTCCTGTCCGGCACAGACTCGAGCCCCAGACAGGAAGGAAAAGAGTGTTCGTGTGTGTGTGTGTCCACCAGTGTTACGCTTCAGTGGGTCTGTTCGCAGCTCAGCTCAACTACAGAGAGGAAAACATCACAGCAAAAACTCACTCATTCAGTCTGCAGACGGGTGATCTCAGAAATTAGTTATTTTAAAGTTATGAGCTGTTTTGAGGCGTGAACAAAGCCGCTATGAACAAATGTTTTTTGAATATACATTAAAGAAAACACTACATTAAAACAGAATTGCTGCTTCACACTCTTCATGAGCTCCAGAGGCAAATCAAGGTTTTCCTGAATGCTCCTGAAAGCCCCGCCCCCAAACTCACGCTATTGGCTGAGTCGTATTTACATGTTTCAGGGAAATCAACCAATGAATGAACAGACGTGACTGTAAAGCACAGCCCTGACACTACATAATAAAACATTACATATTAGCTGATATTATATTTTACAGTAATATACAGAAAGAAGCACATGTAAAAAAATCACATTTACTGGCATTTTAATGGACAAAAATAAAAAGAATTGTTTAGTTACAACGGGAAATGAGACAGTATGACTCAAAATAGCAAACTTGAAAAAGAAAAAGTCAGTTCGAAAGTTCAGGACAAACATTAGTTCAGCGTATGCGAGAACAGGAAGAAGGCTTCGTGTTCTGATTCTCTTCTCAGATTTCAGTTTCAGTGTGTGGTTTTGAGCATTACAGTAGAGCCGAGCACAACACACACACACACACACACACACACACACACACACACACACACACACACACACACACACACACACACACACACACACACACACCTCCATCACACACTGCTGTTCACACACACACACACACACACACACACACACACACACACACACACACACACACACACACACACACACACACACACACACACACACACACACACACACACACACACACACACACACACCTCCATCACACACACACACACACACACACTCCTCCATCACACACTGCTGTTCACACACACACACACACACACACCTCCATCACACTGCTGTTCACACACACTGCTCCATCACACACACTCCTCCATCACACACACTGCTGTTTACACACACTCCTCCATCACACACACTCCTCCATCACACACACTCGTCCATCACACACACTGCTGTTCACACACACTCGTCCATCACACACACTCCTCCATCACACACACTGCTGTTCACACACACTCCTCCATCACACACACTGCCAGCCTGTTCTGATGTGATCGCTGTTATCGCTGGTTTGTGATCTGGAGACTCTGCCCTCGATGTTTGGCTCCGTTCTGACGCTGGTTCTCCACACACTCCTGCAGTTTGTCTTCGGTCAGAGTCAGGCGCTGCTCCAGAATGGCCACTGTCTACAAAACAAGAGCAGGATGGGTATGAGATCCACTCAGTGACCCGTACAACCAAATATAACCAGTTCTAATTCAATTCATACATTAAAACAGGTTTTTTTGTTGTTGAAAAAGCATAAAGCTAACCCTCAGTCAACTTCACACAAATGATCCAACAAGTAATGTCAGTGATATAGTGTGTATGGAGAACAGGAGTGGTCCGAGTACTGATCCCTGAGGAACTCCTGAGACTAGATGATGTGTTCTGGATTCCTCATAAGCGGTGTAACCAATAACCATACATCCATATGGATCCATACATTGATCGATACGATGTATCAATGTAACGCATACAAATCAATATATATTTTTAAGATGCTCCATTACTTTGGCATCTCTGTTGACTGTTCTACAAATTTCAGTCAAAACGCGTGTTCTCTTTTAAACTGAACATTGTGAAACCAGCAAACTCGTCACCTTTCCACTCTGACACTGAAATAATCTTTTCATGCGAACACAGGCGATTTTTATGTGTTTGGGGGTGTTTTTATATGATTGTATCTCTGAATGTATGTCTCGTTTATTAGCGCTGCTTTTGTGTAACAGCGCCACCTACTGTCAGAGAGTGAAGTGTCATTTCTGTTCATCCTGGCTGACGTTTTTCTTCCAGCAAATTTTTACGCAGCATCACACACAGTGTTTTAAATCTTAAACACTAATCTTTTCCACCGGACTGGAGTTTGCATGTTTACTGTTGTCATTCCTTCCCCCCCCCCTCCATTTTTCTCTGTTATTATTCTGTAGGCTCGCAGATTTTTCTAACCATGATACTTGGAATGAGCAGGTTTCACATGCGCTTTGAATTTTTGCATTAATTAATTTGTCTGCAGGGTAGTGCACCACTGATTCAGGTAGCCAAAGAAAGAAGTGAATAAAGGGAAAAGACAGAAACGTGTGCAGCTACAACAACAATGTGGATGTGTATGAGCTTTAGTGTGTATGAACAGTAAGATCAGGCCTGTACTGGGAGCCAGTATGGGAAACAGTGGAGGACAAACACACACATTGATGCATTGGTGTGGAGGCGCTGTGACATCATACCGTGGAGAAGCAGTGTGTGTGTGTGTGTGTTTCTGCAGATGGTTCCAATAAACCAGGAAGAAACCTACAGTATGCTTCTATAGTACAATAATCTCTCAATGTCAAACAAGCAAGCAGAATCAAGGTCATGTCATGAGGAATCAAATTTTCCTCATGCCTTGATAATGTTCTATGCAAAGATGATAGCAAATCATAATAGTGTGTATTTATAATAAATAAGTGCATCATTGTTTGAGAATATAATGTTTTAAAGTAGCTTCCCAATACTGAGCTACAAGAACAGAAATGAAGAAAAAAAATGCAGTAGAAAGAGTGAGTGAGGAAAAGACACTGAGACTCGAGCGTGGGAGGGAGTTATGATCCTCGTCACAGGAATGCATGAATGGAATCTATTTCGGCCCCCAAACAGATGTGCAGTTCTCCTCGCACACAAACCCTGATTATGAGGAGGAATACGAGTCTCTCGTTCGTGAGGCAGAAACACCACATCCACTGTGTGTCGGAAGCAGACCGAGATGAGGAACGAGAAGAGTGTGTGAGTGAAGAACACACACACAATAATGTGCTGAGGGGGCGGAGCTAAAGAGCCAGCATTCACAACAACACATGAAAGGTTCCTCAAAACCAACTCACGCCAGAGATCAGCCACTATCACTAACACTATCACTAACAATACCACATACTATCACTAACACTATCACATACTATCACTATCACTAACACTATCACATACTATCACTATCACTAACACTATCAGATACTATCACTATTATTATCACTAACACTATCACATACTATCACTATCACAAACACGATCACTAACACTACCAAATACTATCACTATCACATACTATCACTAACACTACCACATACTATCACTATCACTAACACTACCACATACTATCACTAACACTATCACTGACACTATCACATACTATCACTATCACTAACACTATCACTAACACTACCACATACTATCACTAACACTATCACATACTATCCCTATCACTACCACATACTATCACTATCACTACCACATACTATCACTAACACTATCACATACTATCACATACTATCACTATCACTAACACTATCACTAACACTACCACATACTATCACTAACACTATCACATACTATCACTATCACTATCACATACTATCACTATCACTACCACATACTATCACTAACACTATCACTAACACTACCACATACTATCACTAACACTATCACATACTATCCCTATCACTACCACATACTATCACTATCACTACCACATACTATCACTAACACTATCACATACTATCACATACTATCACTATCACTAACACTATCACTAACACTACCACATACTATCACTAACACTATCACATACTATCACTATCACTATCACATACTATCACTATCACTACCACATACTATCACTAACACTATCACATACTATCACTTACACTATCACATACTATCACCAACATTATCACTAACACTATCACATACTATCACTATCACTAACACTATCACTAACACTACCACATACTATCACTAACACTATCACATACTATCACTTACACTATCACTTACACTATCACATACTATCACTATCACTAACACTATCACATACTATCACCAACATTATCACTAACACTATCACATACTATCACTATCACAAACACGATCACTATCACTATCACTAACACGATCACTAACACTATAACTATCACTAACACTATAACTATCACTAACACAATCACTATAACTATCACAAACACGATCACTATCACTAACACTATCACAATCACTAACACTATAACTATCACTAACACTATCACAAACATGATCACTATCACAAACATGACCACTATCACTAACACTATAACTATCACTAACACTACAACTATCACTTACACGATCACTAACACTATCACTTTCACAAACACCATTACTATCACTAATACTATAACTATCACAAACCCGATCACTATCACTAACTATCACTAACACAATCACGATCACTATCACAAACACGATCACTATAACGTACACTATCACTAACACTATAACTATCACTAACACGATCACTATCACAAACACGATCACTATAACTATCCATATCACAAACACGATCACTGTTACTATCACAAACATGATCACTATCACAAACACGATCACTATAACTATAACAAACACGATCACAATAACTATAACAAACACGATCACTATCACAAACGATCACTATCACAAACACGATCACTATAACTATCACTATCACAAACACGATCACGATAACTATCCCTATCACAAAAACACTCACTATCACTAACACGATCACTATCAGTAACGCGATCACTATCACAAACCCAATCACTATCACAAACTCGATCACTATCACACACACGATCACTATCACAAACACGATCACTATCACAAACACGATCACTATAACTATCACACACATGATCACTATATCTATCACAAACACGATCACTATCACAAACACGATCACTATAACTATCACTAACACTATCACAAACACGATCAATATCACAAACATGATCACTATCACAAACACGATCACTATCACAAACACGATCACTATAACTATCACTAACACTATCACAAACACGATCACTATCACAAACATGATCACTATCACAAACACGATCACTATCACAAACACGATCACTATCACAAACACGATCACTATAACTATCACAAACACGATCACTATCACAAACACGATCACTATAACTATCACAAACACGATCACTATCACAAACACGATCACTATCACTATCACTAACACAAACACGATCACTATCACTAACACTATCACAAACACGATCACTATCACTAACACAAACACGATCACTATCGCTAACACTATCACAAACACGATCACTATAACTATCACTAACAATATCACTATCACAAAAACTATCACAAATACTATCATTAACACTATGACTATCACAAAAACGATCACTATCACAAATAATTTCACTAACACTATCACAAACACGATCACTATCACAAACACAATCACTAACACTCACAAACACGATCACTATCACAAACACGATCACTATAACTATCACAAACACGATCACTATCACAAACACGATCACTATAACTATCACAAACACGATCACTACCACAAACACGATCACTATAACTATCACAAACACGATCACTATCACAAACACGATCACTATCACAAACACGATCCCTATCACTAACACTATCACTAACACAAACACGATCACTATCACTAACACTATCACAAACACGATCACTATCACTAACACAAACACGATCACTATCGCTAACACTATCACAAACACGATCACTATAACTATCACTAACACAAACACGATCACTATCGCTAACACTATCACAAACACGATCACTATAACTATCACTAACAATATCACTATCACTATCACAAAAACTATCACAAATACTATCATTAACACTATGACTATCACAAAAACGATCACTATCACAAATACTTTCACTAACACTATCACAAACACGATCACTATCACAAACACAATCACTAACACTCACAAACACGATCACTATCACAAACACGATCACTATAACTATCACAAACACGATCACTATCACAAACACGATCACTATAACTATCACAAACACGATCACTATCACAAACACGATCACTATCACAAACACGATCCTATCACTAACACTATCACAAACACGATCACTATTGCTAACACTATCACAAACACGATCACTATAACTATCACTAAGAATATCACTATCACTATCACAAAAACAATCACTATCACAAATACTATCACTAACACTATCAATATCACAAAAACGATCACCATCACAAATCACTATAAATATCACAAACAATATCACTATCACAAAAACGATCACT
Source organism: Siphateles boraxobius (assembly GCF_051911475.1). Taxonomy (NCBI): domain Eukaryota; kingdom Metazoa; phylum Chordata; class Actinopteri; order Cypriniformes; family Leuciscidae; genus Siphateles; species Siphateles boraxobius. The sequence goes on along the minus strand of NW_027509141.1, from coordinate 259,613 downwards.
AACAATATCACAAACACGATCACTATCACTAAAACTATCACAAACACGATCACTATAACTATCACAAACACGATCACTATAACTATCACAAACAATATCACTATCACTAACACTATCACAAAAACGATCACTAACACTATCACAAACACGATCACTATCACTAACACTATCACAAAAACGATCACTAACACTATCACAAACACGATCACTATCACAAAAACGATCACAAACACAATCACTATCACTATAACTATCACAAACACAATCACTATCACAAACACAATCACTAACAATATCACTATCACACACATGATCACTATCACTATAACTATCACTAACAATATCACTATCAACAACACGATCACTATCACGAACACGATCACTATCACAAACAATATCACTATCACACACATGATCACTATCACTATAACTATCACAAACATAATCACTATCACTAACACTGACAAACACGATCACTAACACGATCACTATCACTAACATGATCACTAACACTATCATTAACACGATCACTATCACAAACACAATCATTAACACTAACACGATCACTAACACTATCACGATCACTAACACTATCACGATCACTATCACAAACAAGATCAAAAACACGATCACTATCACAAACACAATCACTAGAACTATCACTACACTATCACAAACACGATCACTAACACTATAACTATCACTAACAATATCACTATCACTATAACTAACACTATAACTAACATAATCACTATCACTAACACTATGACAAACACGATCACTATCACTAACATAATCACTAACACTATCACTAACACGATCACAATCACTAACACTATCACTAACACTCACACTATCACTAACACGATCACTATCACTAACACGATCACTAACACTCACTCACACTATCATTAACACTATCACTAAAACGCACACGATCACTATCACGATCACTAACACGATCACTATCACTAACACGATCACTATCATTTACACATTCACTATCACTAACACGATCACTATCATTAACATGATCACTATCATTATCACTAACACGATCACTATCACTAACACGATCACTATCACTAACACTATCACTCGGCCATCTGGAGTCATGAAATATCATCTTATAATAAACTTTTTCCACAAAAGGTCGGGAAAGACTCCCAATGTAAGATATTTTGAGCTGAATTAAAAGAGTTATGCATGAAATTGTGAGTTATTTTGAATTTAAGTTGAAAGAATGTGAGGAATGTGTTTAACTTACTATTTATTTATTGATCAAATCTAGTAATTTAAAACTAAATTAAATAATAAATTAAATAAAATCTAAAAAAATTGCAGCAACATATTGTCACATATTAGGGACGGCAATCAATTAAAATCGTAATATTATTTAATCAGATATCATTTAATCATTTCATAGTAAATGCATTCAGTTCCAAGAAAAACGAAATATTAGGTCCATGACAGTTTTGAAACAGCTATGTCCAATTGAACAGATTGATTTAAACCAAGCCCAATCAGGAATCTGTCTCAGGGACTGATCCCCAAAAACCTGCACCCCTAAATTCATCCTCTTTAAAGTTCAAGAACGAAACACATCATGGACACTCACTCGAGTAACACATGCTTCTGAATCATTAGCATTACTGAGCCCTCTTCTGCTCTCTGGGAATAATCCCGGGAGACAGACACAATAACAGGAATTGATCAGGATTTCGGGGTCACAGACAGAACGGATGGGGTTCAGCTCGGGACTCTTACACAGCCACATCGATAACCCATTTCTCAAGAGTTTCTGTTGTGTCTGGGACTACCGTCGTACTGGAACGGAAAAGGCTGTCCTCAAACTGCAGACACACAAACACATATTCAAAGCACAGAATCGCCTAGAATAACAAACACTGGGATGATGTGTCAGACTGGCAGATGAAGTATGATTCACTCCATAGATCGTGTTTACGGAGCTTTACACTCAACCCTGTGTGTGTGTGTGTGTGTGTGTGCGCTGATCTCAGATCTGTGTGTGTGTGTGTGTTGATCTCAGACTTGTGTGTGATTGGATAGACTGGATCTTGGAATTGAGCTGTGCATCAGAGGACAGCCGGTGTTTTGAGCGACTGCTTCAAGAACACACAGACATTTACATTCAGCAACAACATCTGATGTTCAGACAGACATCTGATGTTCTGGCTAATACATCACAGGCTCAATAACACTCAGATCTGAGGCCACAGTGGAGTTGTAAATATAAAGATTGAAACGAGGATTACAATCAAAGTGGAGGTACAACAGAAATGCAAGGGGTCGTGTGTGTCACTGGCACTGATGGTTTAATCAACATCAAACCAATCAGACTCAACCCTTCAAACTCCTGCAACAATAGAGCCGTTGTTAGAGAAACTGCAGAGCCAGTGATGACTGTGAAGGAGTGCAGAAAATCAAGTAAAGCTGAACCAATCAGCACATCGAGAGCTGTGGAGAACAGAAGCCATTCCTCAAACACACCTTCAGCTCATCACACACACGGCAACCCTATCACACTCACTCACACACACACTCACTCACACACACACACACACACACACACACACACACACACACACACACACACTAACACACACACACACACACACACACACACACACACACACACACACACACACACACACACACACACTGCAACCCTATCACACACACACACTGCAACCCTATCACACACACACACACACACACACACACTGGAACCCTATCACACACTCAAACTCACACACACACACACACACACACACACACACACACACACACACACACACACACACACACACACACACTCACTCACTCACACACACGCACACACTGTGCAACCCTATCACACACACACACACACACTGCTACCCTATGACACACTCACTCTCAGACACACACTGCAACCCTATCACACACACACACACACACACACACACACACACACACACACACACACACTGCAACCCTATCACACACACACTGCAACCCTATCACACACACACACACACACACATACACACACACACACACACACACACACACACACACACACACACACACACACTGCAACCCTATCACACACAGAAACACACACACACACACACACACACACACACACACACACACACACACACACACACACACACACTGCAACCCTATCACACACTCACTCTCAGACACACACACACACACACACTGCAACCCTATCACACACACACTCATACACACACACACACACACACACACACACACACACACACACACACACACACAAACATAGATTGTTGTGGAATGAGCATCTCTAGAAGTCCTCCAGCTCGAGGGTCTCACAACACACACACACACACACACACACACACACACACACACACACACACACACACACACACACACACACACACACACACACACACACACACACACACACACACACACACACAATCCCGCTCTTGAAGGAAACACTACAGCGACTCAATCAGACACTCCAGTGTACGTTTGATCTGGTCAGGGCTGGTCACAATACAGCTATAATCCTGCTGTCGGGCAGAAGCTTGTACACCATTACTATTGGTCACTTTGCATATATTTAACCAACGAAAAGAAACCTCGTAACTCCATTGGCTCCTTAAACTGTAAATCAAAATGAATAACTCCGCCCACCTCAATCATGAATAAAGAACTGACACGTTGTTAAATTTTTGGAGAGGTGCACGTCAGGGTGGACCTCATTCAAGATATGTTAAGGCATGAAGACATTTGTTTTCAAGGAATGTTTTAAAAAATATGTCACTTTGGTGATCAGAGATGAGTTTTAAGGGATAAAATGATTGACTACAAGGGGACTTTAAAAATTACAATGTTTTTTTACATATCTGGTAAAGTAGCAATTGTGGTCACACAAGGTTTCTGACAGCGGGACAGTGTCCTGGACGCGGTTTCTGACAGCGGGACAGTGTCCTGGACGGGGTTTCTGACAGCGAGACAGTGTCCTGGACGGGGTTTCTGACGCTGGACAGTGTCCTGGACGAGGTTTCTGACAGCGGGACAGTGTTATGGACGAGGTTTCTGACAGCGGGACAGTGTCCTTGACGAGGTTTCTGACAGCGGGACAGTGTTCTGGACGGGGTTTCTGACAGCAGGACAGTGTCCTGGATGGGGTTTCTGACAGCGGGACAGTGTCCTGGACGGGGTTTCTGACAGCGGGACAGTGTCCTGGACGAGGTTTCTGACAGCGGGACAGTGTCCTGGACGGGGTTTCTGACAGCAGGAAAGTGTCCTGGACGAGGTTTCTGACAGCAGGACATTGTCCTGGACAGGTTTTCTGACAGCGGGACAGTGTCCTGGACGGGGTTTCTGACAGCGGGACAGTGTCCTGGACGGGGTTTCTGACAGCAGAACAGTGTCCTGGATGGGGTTTCTGACAGCGGGACAGTGTCCTGGACGAGGTTTCTGACATCGGGACAGTGTCCTGACCGGGGTTTCTGACAGCGGGACAGTGTCCTGGACGGGGTTTCTGACAGCGGCACAGTGTCCTGGACGGGGTTTCTGACATCGGGACAGTGTCCTGAACGGGGTTTCTGACAGCGGGACAGTGTCCTGAACGGGGTTTCTGACAGCGGGACAGTGTCCTGGACGAGGTTTCTGACAGCGGGACAGTGTTCTGGACGAGGTTTCTGACAGCGGGACAGTGTCCTGGACGAGGTTTCTGACAGCGGGACAGTGTTCTGGATGGGGTTTCTGACAGCGGGACAGTGTCCTGGACGGGGTTTCTGACAGCGGGACAGTGTCCTGGACGGGGTTTCTGACAGCGGGACAGTGTCCTGGACGAGGTTTCTGACAGCGGGACAGTGTCCTGGACGGGGTTTCTGACAGCAGGAAAGTGTCCTGGACGAGGTTTCTGACAGCTGGACATTGTCCTGGACGGGGTTTCTGACAGCGGGACAGTGTCCTGGACGGGGTTTCTGACAGCGGGACAGTGTCCTGGACAGGGTTTCTGACAGCAGGACAATGTTCTGGACGGGGTTTCTGACAGCGGAACAGTGTCCTGGACGGGGTTTCTGACAGCGGGACAGTGTCCCGGACGAGGTTTCTGACATCGGGACAGTGGCCTGAACAGGGTTTCTGACAGCGGGACAGTGTCCTGGACGAGGTTTCTGACATCGGGACAGTGTCCTGAAAGGGGTTTCTGACAGCGGGACAGTGTCCTGGACGAGGTTTCTGACAGCGGGACAGTGTCCTGGACGGGGTTTCTGACAGCGGGACAGTGTCCTGGACGAGGTTTCTGACAGCGGGACAGTGTCCTGAACGGGATTTCTGACAGCAGGACAGTGTCCTGGACGGGGTTTCTGACAGCGGGACAGTGTCCTGGAAGGGGTTTCTGACAGCAGGACAGTGTCCTGGACGGGGTTTCTGACAGCGGGACAGTGTCCTGGACGAGGTTTCTGACAGCGGGACAGTGTCCTGGACGGGGTTTCTGACAGCGGGACAGTGTCCTGGACAGGGTTTCTGACAGCGGGACAGTGTCCTGGACAAGGTTTCTGACAGCGGGACAGTGTTCTGGACGGGGTTTCTGACAGCGGGACAGTGTCCTGGACGGGGTTTCTGACAGCGGGACAGTGTCCTGGACGGGGTTTCTGACAGCGGGACAGTGTCCTGGACGGGGTTTCCGACAGCGGGACAGTGTCCTGGACGGGGTTTCTGACAGCGGGACAGTGTCCTGGACGGGGTTTCTGACAGCGGGACAGTGTCCTGGACGAGGTTTCTGACAGCGGAACAGTGTCCTAGACGGGGTTTCTGACAGCGGGACAGTGTCCTGGACGAGGTTTCTGACAGCGGGACAGTGTCCTGAACGGGGTTTCTGACAGCGGGACAGTGTCCTGGACGGGGTTTCTGACAGCGGGACAGTGTCCTGGACGGGATTTCTGACAGCGGGACAGTGTCCTGGACGGGGTTTCTGACAGCGGGACAGTGTCCTGGACGAGGTTTCTGACAGCGGGACAGTGTCCTGGACGGGGTTTCTGACAGCGGGACAGTGTCCTGGACCGGGTTTCTGACAGCAGGACAGTGTCCTGGACGGGGTTTCTGACAGCAGGACAGTGTCCTGGACGGGGTTTCTGACATCGGGACAGTGTCCTGGACAAGGTTTCTGATAGCGGGACAGTGTTCTGGACGGGGTTTCTGACAGCGGGACAGTGTCCTGGACGGGGTTTCTGACAGCGGGACAGTGTCCTGGACGGGGTTTCTGACAGCGGGACAGTGTCCTGGACGAGGTTTCTGACATCGGGACAGTGTCCTGGACAAGGTTTCTGATAGCGGGACAGTGTTCTGGACGGGGTTTCTGACAGCGGGACAGTGTCCTGGACGGGGTTTCTGACATCGGGACAGTGTCCTGGACAAGGTTTCTGATAGCGGGACAGTGTTCTGGACGGGGTTTCTGACAGCGGGACAGTGTCCTGGACGGGGTTTCTGACAGCGGGACAGTGTCCTGGACGGGGTTTCTGACAGCGGGACAGTGTCCTGGACGAGGTTTCTGACAGCGGGACAGTGTCCTGGACGGGGTTTCTGACAGCGGGACAGTGTCCTGGACGGGGTTTCTGACAGCGGGACAGTGTCCTGGACGAGGTTTCTGACAGCGGAACAGTGTCCTGGACGGGGTTTCTGACAGCGGGACAGTGTCCTGGACGAGGTTTCTGACAGCGGGACAGTGTCCTGAACGGGGTTTCTGACAGCGGGACAGTGTCCTGGACGGGGTTTCTGACATCGGGAAAGTGTCCTGGACGGGGTTTCTGACAGCGGGACAGTGTCCTGGACGGGGTTTCTGACAGCGTCCTGGACGGGGTTTCTGACAGCGGGACAGTGTCCTGTACGAGGTTTCGGGACAGTGTTCTGGACGGGGTTTCTGACAGCGGGACAGTGTCCTGGACGGGGTTTCTGACAGCGGGACAGTGTCCTTGACAAGGTTTCTGATAGCGGAACAGTGTCCTGGACGGGGTTTCTGACAGCGTGACAGTGTCCTGGACGAGGTTTCTGACAGCGGGACAGTGTCCTGAACGGGGTTTCTGACAGCGGGACAGTGTCCTGGACGGGTTTTCTGACAGCGGGACAGTGTCCTGGACGGGGTTTCTGACAGCGGGACAGTGTCCTGGATGAGGTTTCTGACAGCGGGACAGTGTCCAGGACGGGGTTTCTGACAGCGGGACAGTGTCCTGGACGGGGTTTCTGACAGCGGGACAGTGTCCTGGACGGGGTTTCTGACAGCGGGACAGTGTCCTGGACGAGGTTTCTGACAGCGGGACAGTGTCCTGGACAAGGTTTCTGATAGCGGGACAGTGTTCTGGACGGGGTTTCTGACAGCGGGACAGTGTCCTGGACGGGGTTTCTGACAGCGGGACAGTGCCCTGGACAGGGTTTCTGACAGCGGGACAGTGTCCTGGGTGGGGTTTCTGACAGCGGGACAGTGTCCTGGACGAGGTTTCTGACAGTGGGACAGTGTTCTGGACGGGGTTTCTGAGAGCGGGACAGTGTCCTGGACGGGGTTTCTGACAGCGTCCTGGACGGGGTTTCTGACAGCGGGACAGTGTCCTGGACGGGGTTTCTGACAGCGGGACAGTGTCCTGAACGGGGTTTCTGACAGCGGGACAGTGTCCTGGACGGGGTTTCTGACAGCGGGACAGTGTCCTGGACGGGGTTTCTGACAGCGGGACAGTGTCCTGGACGGGGTTTCTGACAGCGGGACAGTGTCCTGGACGGGGTTTCTGACAGCGTCCTGGACGGGGTTTCTGACAGCGGGACAGTGTCCTGGACGGGGTTTCTGACAGCGGGACAGTGTCCTGAACGGGGTTTCTGACAGCGGGACAGTGTCCTGGACGGGGTTTCTGACAGCAGGACAGTGTCCTGGACGGGGTTTCTGACAGCGGGACAGTGTCCTGGACGGGGTTTCTGACAGCGGGACAGTGTCCTGGACGGGGTTTCTGACAGCGGGACAGTGTCCTGGACGGGGTTTCTGACAGCGGGACAGTGTCCTGGACGGGGTTTCTGACAGCGGGACAGTGTCCTGGACGGGGTTTCTGACAGCGGGACAGTGTCCTGGACGGGGTTTCTGACAGCGGGACAGTGTCCTGAACGGGGTTTCTGACAGTGGGACAGTGTCCTGGACGGGGTTTCTGACAGCGTCCTGGACGGAACAGTGTCCTGGACGGGGTTTCTGACAGCGGGACAGTGTCCTGAACGGGGTTTCTGACAGCGGGACAGTATCCTGGACGGGGTTTCTGACAGCGGGACAGTGTCCTGGACGGGGTTTCTGACAGCGGGACAGTGTCCTGGACCGGGTTTCTGACAGTGGGACAGTGTCCTGGACGGGGTTTCTGACAGTGGGACAGTGTCCTGGACGGGGTTTCTGACAGCGGGACAGTGTCCTGAACGGGGTTTCTGACAGTGGGACAGTGTCCTGGACGGGGTTTCTGACAGCGTCCTGGACGGAACAGTGTCCTGGACGGGGTTTCTGACAGCGGGACAGTGTCCTGAACGGGGTTTCTGACAGCGGGACAGTATCCTGGACGGGGTTTCTGACAGCGGGACAGTGTCCTGGACGGGGTTTCTGACAGCGGGACAGTGTCCTGGACCGGGTTTCTGACAGTGGGACAGTGTCCTGGACGGGGTTTCTGACAGTGGGACAGTGTCCTGGACGGGGTTTCTGACAGCGGGACAGTGTCCTGGACGGGGTTTCTGACAGCGGGACAGTGTCCTGAACGGGGTTTCTGACAGTGGGACAGTGTCCTGGACGGGGTTTCTGACAGCGGGACAGTGTCCTGGACGGGGTTTCTGACAGCGTCCTGGACGGGGTTTCTGACAGTGGGACAGTGTCCTGGACGGGGTTTCTGACAGTGGGACAGTGTCCTGGACGGGGTTTCTGACAGTGGGACAGTGTCCTGGACGGGGTTTCTGACAGTGGGACAGTGTCCTGGACGGGGTCTCTGACAGCGGGACAGTGACGGGACGGCTGCTCCGGGAAACATTTCATTTGCCTGCACCCCAATATGAGGTGAATCCAGCCCTGGATATAAAACCGGACAGAAACACAAACCCCAAAAGCAGACAACAGCAGACTTTTATTTTGACGGTGCTGAGAACGACTGAACTCACATCGTTCGCATTCTCCGTGTTCATTCGTTTACGATCTGTCTAACAGTCCTGTCGATTACGTCATTAGATAGAACTGTTAGAAAATAGAAAGTAGACGTAATGAAAAGTTATTAGCGTATGTCGTGTGTTGATGTCGGTGTTGCTGAGCAGAAATACATAATCATGTTTCTCTGGGTCTCCTCAAAGCTTCGTTGGGTTTTCTCCTCAGTGTAAAGGTTTAGAGCTCCATCTATCACTGTTTTACATGTTTGTAGAGTTAGTTTCAGGAGTAAATATAGGCTATAATCTGTGTTTACACTGCTTTTTAATAATGGCGGGTGCTGGTGTTACGCGTGCATTCGGCCAATTAGCGAACACCCTCCGTCACTGTAGTTCTTATAGCACTGGTTTAGCCGACTCTGGAGTAGGAGTAAATTAGTTAATCTAAAAAGAGTTCCTATAACTAAAATCGTTCCTAGTTCCTGCGGTGTACGAACTATGGATGGCGAAAACTAAAAATTTTCTTGACCGACCACCGAGCCTCATTAGCTGATTGAAACCGGTTAACCGATTAGTTTAAAATATGCTATGCTATTTGAAATAGCCATCTCGAGACGCGCCTGCAATTTCGCAACGGAGGCTGCACCCGCTCTGCCCGCTCTGCCTCCCGCTCACACGCACACTGCCCCGGCGCGCCCTTTCACTCACGTCACTTTTTTTAAATCCCCTATAGCGCGAAACATGATTCCAGCAAACGCGGCACCGAGGAGCTTGTATGTATTCGGAGGACAAATGGCTCCTTAGTTTCGAAATGGTTTGGGTACAAGGTAATCGCGTTGAAAATAAAGGCGTTAGTCTAGTGTTTGAAGCTCATTTGAAACATTGCCGCGGCTCATTTAAGAAAATGACAGCTCCGAAGAGACGCCGCTTTAGTTTGAGGTAGTGCTAACAATAATAAAGAAAGATGATGATCATCATCACCTTATCTGTTACCACTGAAATGTAGATGTAATGTATTTCCAAATCTAAGCCCAGCAACTTACATCTGTGTCATTCTTTTTGGTGAAATGGTCCTACACACTACTTTTTTTTGCACGCTTTATCCTGTCTGCCCTGGCTCTGACCTCGAGTGTTTTAGCCTGTAGCCTTTACTTTTCGCAAACCCTGTGAGCGCGCGAACCCAAACGTTGTGACCATGGCCGTAGCCAGCTATGAGGTCACCGAGGTCCGGACCTCGGTCATTTTTTTACATTCAAAAATAAAATGTCAAGCTTTCTGAATGATAAATTAGCCGTGTTTAAACCACCTCATATGAGTGTTTGCAATTCATGTTGTTTCGAGAAGCTAGCGCAGTGAACGGGGTTTGAGAGCGCGTTGTGAGTGAGGGCGCGGGTGCATCCTCCGTGTTGCCAGATCCACCTAAGGGAAAGGTGGCAGTAGTCTCCTGGTCCTGTTTTTCTGATTTAATGTGACACTTTAGGAAGTTATTAAAGTGGAAAGGTGCATGTTAGGTTTAGTGATATATTAATCTTATTTCTAAAACACAAGCTTTGAACTTATTTCGGATTATTATTATTTTGTTTTGCTTGTTTTTCGTAGCAATATCTGGCAACATTTTACTGTCGGCATTAATAAAAAAAAAAAAAGCTTATAGACAAACTGTAATTGCATAAAGCTACCACATTCGGTAAGACAAACGCAATGATAATCGTGATTATCAGTAAGAAATGTATAACACTATCAAAAACAATAGCGTGATACAGATCTGTTTGTTACAGAATGAAATTCGACAAATAACTTACTGGTCAGCAGGAAGACGGCTCATGCTGTTTTAACCTTTCACAAAGTCATCATAAAAACATTAATTAAAGCAGTGTTTCTCAACTAGCAATCTATTCAGTCAGCATATTTGTGTTTGATCTGTGTGAATTACAGAAATATAAGACTTGCCAGACCTACATTTTTTCTATATTTCTTTGCACAGAACTCTCGAGAAAGTGCCATTTAATGGTTTATTTTTCAAAAAAAAAATCCCGGGGGAGGGGGCATACCCCCGGACCCCCCCTAGTGAGAGACTACCCTACACATAATTATATATATATATTAAAGGGTCGCAGCTTAATGTCCATGAGGAAATGTGGGTCCAATGGCCTAACCATTCTAGCACAATTCTTTACACAACACCCCGGACCTCACTAATGTTCAAACCCTGGTTACGGCCTTGGTTGTGACCTCGCGCAAAATGTTTTTATTGGTTTATTAAGTACAAACAGGCGAGTTATGAAAAATTGAGTGTGAGGGATTTATTCACTTCACACAAAAATATATTGGAATGAGATGGCTAACTGTAGTAGCGTTTAGTCCACTGTCTATAATAGCCTAATTTAGAGATCACTTCTTTTTTTTAACCGACTACCGACAACTTTGATCGGTTAACGTTGATACGGTCAACCATCGGTCAAACGGTCATCGGTTAACATCCCTAGCACGCCAAACTCCGGGAACTTCCGCCAATAGTTCTAGGAGCGATGAGAAGGTTCCTCCGGTGCGAAAGCCGCTAATCTTCATCTTAAGCAAATTTGAAGGACAGATTTAGAATTTAGTGTGAGCAGCTTCTCTTCTGAGAACCGTGAAGGACCGAACCGCAGATCTAACTCCGAAGATCTAATCCCTGGAATGCTAATTATGGCTGTAGTTATTTCTGATCATTCTTCCACAGCTCTTATGTTTAGTCTTCCAGGGTTCCTTTAATAAGCCGAGGATCAGACCCGTACACAGGCTCTCGAGCTCGATAACATCTGCAGGAGGGACTGGTTTAGCTTTCCTTCCTCGGCTAGTGTGCTTTTCAGATCAATACGAGAAGAGTCTGAAGCGCCTGAGCTCTGGGTATCAGGAACACAGCGCTGAAGGTCACCGAGGACAAGTCCTGGTTAATACACACACAAGACTCACGTGTTTACAGGAGCACTGTTCAAAATCCTGCTGCTATTGAGCTTTGAATTACCCAACATTTCTTTTGTGTTTGGCAGTGTAGTTGAATTGGATGAGTATGAACCGGCATCGACGGCCCTCGTGTGACTCTGGTTAGGTTTCAGTCTCGGTCTGAACTGGCCTTTTCATTTATTTTTGTTATTTCCATGTTTCAATGCTTCTTAATAAAGGCATGAAAACATGATAAAATAATCATAATAAACAAGATTATCTACAAGTTTCAGTAAAAGAACATGGGTTATAGAAGCATCTGGACAAAGCCTGTTTTTCATGTTCTCTGTAAAATCTGCATTATAGGTCCATTAAACCCTGTCCAAGTTTTACCCAGCTCTATTTTAGTTTCTGTGTAACACACACACCCCAGCTGTGGCTTCTTACTTCTAAACTCAGTCGTGGACATGAACTGGTGGCTAACACACCCGCTGAGTAACGGTAATGGTGTTTGGGCTCACAGTAATACACTCAGCTATTAAAACTGCTACCAGTCCCCATACTAACATCTGTACTGAGCAGTGATATGGACTGTGTGTGTGTGTGTGTGTGTGTGTGTGTGTGTGTGTGTGTGTGTGTGTGTGTGTGTGTGTGTGTGTGTGTGTGTGTGTGTGTGTGTGTGTGTGTGTGTGTGTGTGTGTGTGTGTCAGCAGGTTCAGGTTCAGATGTGAATTATTCATCGTGTTCTTCAGCCACTGGATCCAGTGTTTCCTCGAGAGCGTTCGCAGAGAGCATCAGTGTACTCACAGATTCACGTGTTTAGCTTTAACATCGTGATCGAATGATGACTCGGGAGATCTTGAATGTCATTTTGTGCAAACATCAGTTGCTGGACTCAAGGGTCAAAATGAAATGTTTAAATTTTTGTATTTAAGGAATAATGGAGGGGAAAATAATAAAGGGGGAACCTTCACTATTAGCTCATAGCATAAATAACTGTATTAGTTTAGCCCTTTCCTAGAGAAAGAGAAAGACACTGATGATGTCACTGGAGCTGTTTTGATGAACACCGTCTCGAGAAACAGTCCTGACAAATGTCATAAGAGGAGCTTTTTTAGCTAATGTTTCGTAAAAGAACAGTTTGTAGGATATAAGACATAAATAAACATAAGCATGTTTGAAGTGTAAAACATAACCCTATGCATCAAAGCACGGGCGCATGTGTGTCTTAGTCCTGTCAAATGTACTTTTTTTAGTTTTTATCACATTTAATTAATCTATCCTGCTTTTTTGGTCGATTAAATGTCTGGGAATTTTAGTCCAGTTTCAGGTAATGAAAACTTGCTGCAATTGTTGCATATGATTAAACCGATAATCATGATTATTTTGCACAAAATTATAATCACAACAACTGTTATCATTTGAGAAATGTATTTTTACATTTCATCAGAATTATCAAAACCAATACGCATGGTTTATTTGACTTCGTCTAGTTTCCTGATTTATTATGGGCGATTTATCATATAAATTAACCGATTATATAAAAACCGGTAAAACACAAAAGGTAAAACTGTGAAATTCCTAATAGTAATTTGTGTTATCTGTCTGAGCATCAGAGGGATTATGAAGAGAGTATTGTGTGTTATCTGTGTGAGAATCAGAGGGATGATGAAGAGAGTATTGTGTGTTATCTTTGTGAGAATCAGAGGGATTATGAAGAGAGTATTGTGTGTTATCTTTGTGAGAATCAGAGGGATTATGAAGAGAGTATTGTGTGTTATCTGTGTGAGAATCAGAGGGATTATGAAGAGAGTATTGTGTGTTATCTTTGTGAGAATCAGAGGGATTATGAAGAGAGTATTGTGTGTTATCTGTGTGAGAATCAGAGGGATAATGAAGAGAGTATTGTCTGTTATCTGTGTGAGAATCAGAGGGATTATGAAGAGAGTATTGTGTGTTATCTGTGTGAGAATCAGAGGGATAATGAAGAGAGTATTGTGTGTTATCTGTGTGAGAATCAGAGGGATAATGAAGAGAGTATTGTGTGTTATCTGTGTGAGAATCAGAGGGATTATGAAGAGAGTATTGTGTGTTATCTTTGTGAGAATCAGAGGGATTATGAAGAGAGTATTGTGTGTTATCTTTGTGAGAATCAGAGGGATTATGAAGAGGGTATTGTGTGTTATCTGTGTGAGAATCAGAGGGATTATGAAGAGAGTATTGTGTGTAATCTGTGTGAGAATCAGAGGGATTATGAAGAGAGTATTGTGTGTTATCTTTGTGAGAATCAGAGGGATTATGAAGAGAGTATTGTGTGTTATCTTTGTGAGAATCAGAGGGATTATGAAGAGAGTATTGTGTGTTATCTTTGTGAGAATCAGAGGGATAATGAAGAGAGTATTGTGTGTTATCTTTGTGAGAATCAGAGGGATTATGAAGAGAGTATTGTGTGTAATCTGTGTGAGAATCAGAGGGATTATGAAGAGAGTATTGTGTGTAATCTGTGTGAGAATCAGAGGGATTATGAAGAGAGTATTGTGTGTTATCTTTGTGAGAATCAGAGGGATTATGAAGAGAGTATTGTGTGTTATCTTTGTGAGAATCAGAGGGATTATGAAGAGAGTATTGTGTGTTATCTTTGTGAGAATCAGAGGGATTATGAAGAGAGTATTGTGTGTAATCTGTGTGAGAATCAGAGGGATTATGAAGAGAGTATTGTGTGTTATCTGTGTGAGCATAAGAGGGATTATGAAGAGAGTATTGTGTGTTATCTGTGTGAGAATCAGAGGGATTATGAAGAGAGTATTGTGTGTTATCTGTGTGAGAATCAGAGGGATAATGAAGAGAGTATTGTGTGTTATCTGTGTGAGAATCAGAGGGATTATGAAGAGAGTATTGTGTGTAATCTGTGTGAGAATCAGAGGGATTATGAAGAGAGTATTGTGTGTTATCTGTGTGAGCATAAGAGGGATTATGAAGAGAGTATTGTGTGTTATCTGTGTGAGAATCAGAGGGATTATGAAGAGAGTATTGTGTGTTATCTGTGTGAGCATAAGAGGGATTATGAAGAGAGTATTGTGTGTTATCTGTGTGAGAATCAGAGGGATTATGAAGAGAGTATTGTGTGTAATCTGTGTGAGCATCAGAGGGATAATGAAGAGAGTATTGTGTGTTATCTGTGTGAGAATCAGAGGGATAATGAAGAGAGTATTGTGTGTTATCTGTGTGAGAATCAGAGGGATAATGAAGAGAGTATTGTGTGTTATCTGTGTGAGAATCAGAGGGATAATGAAGAGAGTATTGTGTGTTATCTGTGTGAGAATCAGAGGGATTATGAAGAGAGTATTGAGTGTTATCTGTGTGAGAATCAGAGGGATTATGAAGAGAGTATTGTGTGTAATCTGTGTGAGCATCAGAGGGATAATGAAGAGAGTATTGTGTGTTATCTGTGTGAGAATCAGAGGGATAATGAAGAGAGTATTGTGTGTTATCTGTATGAGAATCAGAGGGATAATGAAGAGAGTATTGTGTGTTATCTGTGTGAGAATCAGAGGGATTATGAAGAGAGTATTGTGTGTAATCTGTGTGAGCATCAGAGGGATAATGAAGAGAGTATTGTGTGTTATCTGTGTGAGCATCAGAGGGATAATGAAGAGAGTATTGTGTGTTATCTGTGTGAGAATCAGAGGGATAATGAAGAGAGTATTGTGTGTTATCTGTGTGAGATAAGAGGGATTATGAAGAGAGTATTGTGTGTTATCTGTGTGAGATAAGAGGGATTATGAAGAGAGTATTGTGTGTTATCTGTGTGAGAATCAGAGGGATTATGAAGAGAGTATTGTGTGTAATCTGTGTGAGAATCAGAGGGATTATGAAGAGAGTATTGTGTGTAATCTGTGTGAGCATCAGAGGGATAATGAAGAGAGTATTGTGTGTTATCTGTGTGAGAATCAGAGGGATAATGAAGAGAGTATTGTGTGTTATCTGTATGAGAATCAGAGGGATTATGAAGAGAGTATTGTGTGTTATCTGTGTGAGAATCAGAGGGATTATGAAGAGAGTATTGTGTGTAATCTGTGTGAGCATCAGAGGGATAATGAAGAGAGTATTGTGTGTTATCTGTGTGAGAATCAGAGGGATAATGAAGAGAGTATTGTGTGTTATCTGTGTGAGAATCAGAGGGATTATGAAGAGAGTATTGTGTGTTATCTGTGTGAGAATCAGAGGGATAATGAAGAGAGTATTGTGTGTAATCTGTGTGAGCATCAGAGGGATAATGAAGAGAGTATTGTGTGTTATCTGTGTGAGCATCAGAGGGATAATGAAGAGAGTATTGTGTGTTATCTGTGTGAGAATCAGAGGGATAATGAAGAGAGTATTGTGTGTTATCTGTGTGAGAATCAGAGGGATTATGAAGAGAGTATTGAGTGTTATCTGTGTGAGAATCATAGGGATTATGAAGAGAGTATTGTGTGTTATCTGTGTGAGCATCAGAGGGATAATGAAGAGAGTATTGTGTGTTATCTGTGTGAGAATCAGAGGGATAATGAAGAGAGTATTGTGTGTTATCTGTGTGAGAATCAGAGGGATTATGAAGAGAGTATTGAGTGTTATCTGTGTGAGAATCATAGGGATTATGAAGAGAGTATTGTGTGTTATCTGTGTGAGAATCAGAGGGATTATGAAGAGAGTATTGAGTGTTATCTGTGTGAGAATCATAGGGATTATGAAGAGAGTATTGTGTGTTATCTGTGTGAGCATCAGAGGTATAATGAAGAGAGTATTGTGTGTTATCTGTGTGAGCATCAGAGGGATAATGAAGAGAGTATTGTGTGTTATCTGTGTGAGAATCAGAGGGATAATGAAGAGAGTATTGTGTGTTATCTGTGTGAGAATCAGAGGGATAATGAAGAGAGTATTGTGTGTTATCTGTGTGAGAATCAGAGGGATTATGAAGAGAGTATTGTGTGTTATCTGTGTGAGAATCAGAGGGATTATGAAGAGAGTATTGAGTGTTATCTGTGTGAGCATTATAGGGATTATGAAGAGAGTATTGTGTGTTATCTGTGTGAGCATCAGAGGGATAATGAAGAGAGTATTGAGTGTTATCTGTGTGAGCATTATAGGGATTATGAAGAGAGTATTGTGTGTTATCTGTGTGAGAATCATAGGGATTATGAAGAGAGTATTGTGTGTTATCTGTGTGAGAATCAGAGGGATAATGAAGAGAGTATTGTGTGTTATCTGTGTGAGAATCAGAGGGATTATGAAGAGAGTATTGAGTGTTATCTGTGTGAGCATTATAGGGATTATGAAGAGAGTATTGTGTGTTATCTGTGTGAGCATTATAGGGATTATGAAGAGAGTATTGTGTGTTATCTGTGTGAGAATCAGAGGGATTATGAAGAGAGTATTGAGTGTTATCTGTGTGAGCATTATAGGGATTATGAAGAGAGTATTGTGTGTTATCTGTGTGAGCATTATAGGGATTATGAAGAGAGTATTGTGTGTTATCTGTGTGAGCATTATAGGGATTATGAAGAGAGTATTGTGTGTTATCTGTGTGAGAATCAGAGGGATTATGAAGAGAGTATTGAGTGTTATCTGTGTGAGCATTATAGGGATTATGAAGAGAGTATTGTGTGTTATCTGTGTGAGAATCAGAGGGATAATGAAGAGAGTATTGTGTGTTATCTGTGTGAGAATCATAGGGATTATGAAGAGAGTATTGTGTGTTATCTGTGTGAGCATCAGAGGGATAATGAAGAGAGTATTGTGTGTTATCTGTGTGAGCATCATAGGGATTATGAAGAGAGTATTGTGTGTTATCTGTGTGAGAATCAGAGGGATTATAAAGAGAGTATTGTGTGTTATCTGTGTGAGCATCAGAGGGATAATGAAGAGAGTATTGTGTGTTATCTGTGTGAGCATCAGAGGGATTATGAAGAGAGTATTGTGTGTTATCTGTGTGAGAATCAGAGGGATAATGAAGAGAGTATTGTGTGTTATCTGTGTGAGAATCAGAGGGATTATGAAGAGAGTATTGTGTGTTATCTGTGTGACCATCAGAGGGATTATGAAGAGAGTATTGTGTGTTATCTGTGTGAGCATCAGAGGGATTATGAAGAGAGTATTGTGTGTTATCTGTGTGAGAATCAGAGGGATAATGAAGAGAGTATTGTGTGTTATCTGTGTGAGAATCATAGGGATTATGAAGAGAGTATTGTGTGTTATCTGTGTGAGAATCAGAGGGATTATGATGAGAGTATTGTGTGTTATCTGTGTGAGCATCAGAGGGATAATGAAGAGAGTATTGTGTGTTATCTGTGTGAGCATCAGAGGGATTATGAAGAGAGTATTGTGTGTTATCTGTGTGAGAATCAGATGGATTATGAAGAGAGTATTGAGTGTTATCTGTGTGAGCATTATAGGGATTATGAAGAGAGTATTGTGTGTTATCTGTGTGAGAATCAGAGGGATTATGAAGAGAGTATTGTGTGTTATCTGTGTGAGCATCAGAGGGATAATGAAGAGAGTATTGTGTGTTATCTGTGTGAGCATCAGAGGGATAATGAAGAGAGTATTGTGTGTTATCTGTGTGAGCATCAGAGGGATTATGAAGAGAGTATTGTGTGTTATCTGTGAGAATCAGAGGGATAATGAAGAGAGTATTGTGTGTTATCTGTGTGAGCATCAGAGGGATAATGAAGAGAGTATTGTGTGTTATCTGTGTGAGCATAAGAGGGATAATGAAGAGAGTATTGTGTGTTATCTGTGTGAGCATCAGAGGGATTATGAAGAGAGTATTGTGTGTTATCTGTGTGAGAATCAGAGGGATTATGAAGAGAGTATTGTGTGTTATCTGTGTGAGCATCAGAGGGATAATGAAGAGAGTATTGTGTGTTATCTGTGTGAGAATCAGAGGGATTATGAAGAGAGTATTGTGTGTTATCTGTGTGAGCATCAGAGGGATAATGAAGAGAGTATTGTGTGTTATCTGTGTGAGAATCAGAGGGATTATGAAGAGAGTATTGTGTGTAATCTGTGTGAGAATCAGAGGGATTATGAAGAGAGTATTGTGTGTTATCTTTGTGAGAATCAGAGGGATTATGAAGAGAGTATTGTGTGTTATCTTTGTGAGAATCAGAGGGATTATGAAGAGAGTATTGTGTGTTATCTTTGTGAGAATCAGAGGGATAATGAAGAGAGTATTGTGTGTTATCTTTGTGAGAATCAGAGGGATTATGAAGAGAGTATTGTGTGTAATCTGTGTGAGAATCAGAGGGATTATGAAGAGAGTATTGTGTGTAATCTGTGTGAGAATCAGAGGGATTATGAAGAGAGTATTGTGTGTTATCTTTGTGAGAATCAGAGGGATTATGAAGAGAGTATTGTGTGTTATCTTTGTGAGAATCAGAGGGATTATGAAGAGAGTATTGTGTGTTATCTTTGTGAGAATCAGAGGGATTATGAAGAGAGTATTGTGTGTAATCTGTGTGAGAATCAGAGGGATTATGAAGAGAGTATTGTGTGTTATCTGTGTGAGCATAAGAGGGATTATGAAGAGAGTATTGTGTGTTATCTGTGTGAGAATCAGAGGGATTATGAAGAGAGTATTGTGTGTTATCTGTGTGAGAATCAGAGGGATAATGAAGAGAGTATTGTGTGTTATCTGTGTGAGAATCAGAGGGATTATGAAGAGAGTATTGTGTGTAATCTGTGTGAGAATCAGAGGGATTATGAAGAGAGTATTGTGTGTTATCTGTGTGAGCATAAGAGGGATTATGAAGAGAGTATTGTGTGTTATCTGTGTGAGAATCAGAGGGATTATGAAGAGAGTATTGTGTGTTATCTGTGTGAGCATAAGAGGGATTATGAAGAGAGTATTGTGTGTTATCTGTGTGAGAATCAGAGGGATTATGAAGAGAGTATTGTGTGTAATCTGTGTGAGCATCAGAGGGATAATGAAGAGAGTATTGTGTGTTATCTGTGTGAGAATCAGAGGGATAATGAAGAGAGTATTGTGTGTTATCTGTGTGAGAATCAGAGGGATAATGAAGAGAGTATTGTGTGTTATCTGTGTGAGAATCAGAGGGATAATGAAGAGAGTATTGTGTGTTATCTGTGTGAGAATCAGAGGGATTATGAAGAGAGTATTGAGTGTTATCTGTGTGAGAATCAGAGGGATTATGAAGAGAGTATTGTGTGTAATCTGTGTGAGCATCAGAGGGATAATGAAGAGAGTATTGTGTGTTATCTGTGTGAGAATCAGAGGGATAATGAAGAGAGTATTGTGTGTTATCTGTATGAGAATCAGAGGGATAATGAAGAGAGTATTGTGTGTTATCTGTGTGAGAATCAGAGGGATTATGAAGAGAGTATTGTGTGTAATCTGTGTGAGCATCAGAGGGATAATGAAGAGAGTATTGTGTGTTATCTGTGTGAGCATCAGAGGGATAATGAAGAGAGTATTGTGTGTTATCTGTGTGAGAATCAGAGGGATAATGAAGAGAGTATTGTGTGTTATCTGTGTGAGATAAGAGGGATTATGAAGAGAGTATTGTGTGTTATCTGTGTGAGATAAGAGGGATTATGAAGAGAGTATTGTGTGTTATCTGTGTGAGAATCAGAGGGATTATGAAGAGAGTATTGTGTGTAATCTGTGTGAGAATCAGAGGGATTATGAAGAGAGTATTGTGTGTAATCTGTGTGAGCATCAGAGGGATAATGAAGAGAGTATTGTGTGTTATCTGTGTGAGAATCAGAGGGATAATGAAGAGAGTATTGTGTGTTATCTGTATGAGAATCAGAGGGATTATGAAGAGAGTATTGTGTGTTATCTGTGTGAGAATCAGAGGGATTATGAAGAGAGTATTGTGTGTAATCTGTGTGAGCATCAGAGGGATAATGAAGAGAGTATTGTGTGTTATCTGTGTGAGAATCAGAGGGATAATGAAGAGAGTATTGTGTGTTATCTGTGTGAGAATCAGAGGGATTATGAAGAGAGTATTGTGTGTTATCTGTGTGAGAATCAGAGGGATAATGAAGAGAGTATTGTGTGTAATCTGTGTGAGCATCAGAGGGATAATGAAGAGAGTATTGTGTGTTATCTGTGTGAGCATCAGAGGGATAATGAAGAGAGTATTGTGTGTTATCTGTGTGAGAATCAGAGGGATAATGAAGAGAGTATTGTGTGTTATCTGTGTGAGAATCAGAGGGATTATGAAGAGAGTATTGAGTGTTATCTGTGTGAGAATCATAGGGATTATGAAGAGAGTATTGTGTGTTATCTGTGTGAGCATCAGAGGGATAATGAAGAGAGTATTGTGTGTTATCTGTGTGAGAATCAGAGGGATAATGAAGAGAGTATTGTGTGTTATCTGTGTGAGAATCAGAGGGATTATGAAGAGAGTATTGAGTGTTATCTGTGTGAGAATCATAGGGATTATGAAGAGAGTATTGTGTGTTATCTGTGTGAGAATCAGAGGGATTATGAAGAGAGTATTGAGTGTTATCTGTGTGAGAATCATAGGGATTATGAAGAGAGTATTGTGTGTTATCTGTGTGAGCATCAGAGGTATAATGAAGAGAGTATTGTGTGTTATCTGTGTGAGCATCAGAGGGATAATGAAGAGAGTATTGTGTGTTATCTGTGTGAGAATCAGAGGGATAATGAAGAGAGTATTGTGTGTTATCTGTGTGAGAATCAGAGGGATAATGAAGAGAGTATTGTGTGTTATCTGTGTGAGAATCAGAGGGATTATGAAGAGAGTATTGTGTGTTATCTGTGTGAGAATCAGAGGGATTATGAAGAGAGTATTGAGTGTTATCTGTGTGAGCATTATAGGGATTATGAAGAGAGTATTGTGTGTTATCTGTGTGAGCATCAGAGGGATAATGAAGAGAGTATTGAGTGTTATCTGTGTGAGCATTATAGGGATTATGAAGAGAGTATTGTGTGTTATCTGTGTGAGAATCATAGGGATTATGAAGAGAGTATTGTGTGTTATCTGTGTGAGAATCAGAGGGATAATGAAGAGAGTATTGTGTGTTATCTGTGTGAGAATCAGAGGGATTATGAAGAGAGTATTGAGTGTTATCTGTGTGAGCATTATAGGGATTATGAAGAGAGTATTGTGTGTTATCTGTGTGAGCATTATAGGGATTATGAAGAGAGTATTGTGTGTTATCTGTGTGAGAATCAGAGGGATTATGAAGAGAGTATTGAGTGTTATCTGTGTGAGCATTATAGGGATTATGAAGAGAGTATTGTGTGTTATCTGTGTGAGCATTATAGGGATTATGAAGAGAGTATTGTGTGTTATCTGTGTGAGCATTATAGGGATTATGAAGAGAGTATTGTGTGTTATCTGTGTGAGAATCAGAGGGATTATGAAGAGAGTATTGAGTGTTATCTGTGTGAGCATTATAGGGATTATGAAGAGAGTATTGTGTGTTATCTGTGTGAGAATCAGAGGGATAATGAAGAGAGTATTGTGTGTTATCTGTGTGAGAATCATAGGGATTATGAAGAGAGTATTGTGTGTTATCTGTGTGAGCATCAGAGGGATAATGAAGAGAGTATTGTGTGTTATCTGTGTGAGCATCATAGGGATTATGAAGAGAGTATTGTGTGTTATCTGTGTGAGAATCAGAGGGATTATAAAGAGAGTATTGTGTGTTATCTGTGTGAGCATCAGAGGGATAATGAAGAGAGTATTGTGTGTTATCTGTGTGAGCATCAGAGGGATTATGAAGAGAGTATTGTGTGTTATCTGTGTGAGAATCAGAGGGATAATGAAGAGAGTATTGTGTGTTATCTGTGTGAGAATCAGAGGGATTATGAAGAGAGTATTGTGTGTTATCTGTGTGACCATCAGAGGGATTATGAAGAGAGTATTGTGTGTTATCTGTGTGAGCATCAGAGGGATTATGAAGAGAGTATTGTGTGTTATCTGTGTGAGAATCAGAGGGATAATGAAGAGAGTATTGTGTGTTATCTGTGTGAGAATCATAGGGATTATGAAGAGAGTATTGTGTGTTATCTGTGTGAGAATCAGAGGGATTATGATGAGAGTATTGTGTGTTATCTGTGTGAGCATCAGAGGGATAATGAAGAGAGTATTGTGTGTTATCTGTGTGAGCATCAGAGGGATTATGAAGAGAGTATTGTGTGTTATCTGTGTGAGAATCAGATGGATTATGAAGAGAGTATTGAGTGTTATCTGTGTGAGCATTATAGGGATTATGAAGAGAGTATTGTGTGTTATCTGTGTGAGAATCAGAGGGATTATGAAGAGAGTATTGTGTGTTATCTGTGTGAGCATCAGAGGGATAATGAAGAGAGTATTGTGTGTTATCTGTGTGAGCATCAGAGGGATAATGAAGAGAGTATTGTGTGTTATCTGTGTGAGCATCAGAGGGATTATGAAGAGAGTATTGTGTGTTATCTGTGAGAATCAGAGGGATAATGAAGAGAGTATTGTGTGTTATCTGTGTGAGCATCAGAGGGATAATGAAGAGAGTATTGTGTGTTATCTGTGTGAGCATAAGAGGGATAATGAAGAGAGTATTGTGTGTTATCTGTGTGAGCATCAGAGGGATTATGAAGAGAGTATTGTGTGTTATCTGTGTGAGAATCAGAGGGATTATGAAGAGAGTATTGTGTGTTATCTGTGTGAGCATCAGAGGGATAATGAAGAGAGTATTGTGTGTTATCTGTGTGAGAATCAGAGGGATTATGAAGAGAGTATTGTGTGTTATCTGTGTGAGCATCAGAGGGATAATGAAGAGAGTATTGTGTGTTATCTGTGTGAGAATCAGAGGGATTATGAAGAGAGTATTGTGTGTTATCTGTGTGAGCATCAGAGGGATTATGAAGAGAGTATTGTGTGTTATCTGTGTGAGAATCAGAGGGATAATGAAGAGAGTATTGTGTGTTATCTGTGTGAGAATCAGAGGGATTATAAAGAGAGTATTGTGTGTTATCTGTGTGAGCATCAGAGGGATAATGAAGAGAGTATTGTGTGTTATCTGTGTGAGCATCAGAGGGATTATGAAGAGAGTATTGTGTGTTATCTGTGTGAGAATCAGAGGGATAATGAAGAGAGTATTGTGTGTTATCTGTGTGAGAATCAGAGGGATTATGAAGAGAGTATTGTGTGTTATCTGTGTGACCATCAGAGGGATTATGAAGAGAGTATTGTGTGTTATCTGTGTGAGCATCAGAGGGATTATGAAGAGAGTATTGTGTGTTATCTGTGTGAGAATCAGAGGGATAATGAAGAGAGTATTGTGTGTTATCTGTGTGAGAATCAGAGGGATTATGAAGAGAGTATTGTGTGTTATCTGTGTGAGCATCAGAGGGATTATGAAGAGAGTATTGTGTGTTATCTGTGTGAGATAAGAGGGATTATGAAGAGAGTATTGTGTGTTATCTGTGTGAGCATCAGAGGGATAATAAAGAGAGTATTGTGTGTTATCTGTGTGAGAATCAGAGGGATTATGAAGAGAGTATTGTGTGTTATCTGTGTGAGAATCAGAGGGATAATGAAGAGAGTATTGTGTGTTATCTGTGTGAGAATCAGAGGGATAATGAAGAGAGTATTGTGTGTTATCTGTGTGAGAATCAGAGGGATAATGAAGAGAGTATTGTGTGTTATCTGTGTGAGCATCAGAGGGATAATGAAGAGAGTATTGTGTGTTATCTGTGTGAGAATCAGAGGGATAATGAAGAGAGTATTGTGTGTTATCTGTGTGAGAATCAGAGGGATAATGAAGAGAGTATTGTGTGTTATCTGTGTGAGCATCAGAGGGATAATAAAGAGAGTATTGTGTGTTATCTGTGTGAGAATCAGAGGGATTATGAAGAGAGTATTGTGTGTTATCTGTGTGAGCATCAGAGGGATTATGAAGAGAGTATTGTGTGTTATCTGTGTGAGATAAGAGGGATTATGAAGAGAGTATTGTGTGTTATCTGTGTGAGAATCAGAGGGATTATGAAGAGAGTATTGTGTGTTATCTGTGTGAGCATCAGAGGGATTATGAAGAGAGTATTGTGTGTTATCTGTGTGAGAATCAGAGGGATAATGAAGAGAGTATTGTGTGTTATCTGTGTGAGAATCAGAGGGATAATGAAGAGAGTATTGTGTGTTATCTGTGTGAGAATCAGAGGGATTATGAAGAGAGTATTGTGTGTTATCTGTGTGAGATCAGAAGGATAATAAAGAGAGTATTGTGTGTTATCTGTGTGAGCATCAGAGGGATTATGAAGAGAGTATTGTGTGTTATCTGTGTGAGAATCAGAGGGATTATGAAGAGAGTATTGTGTGTTATCTGTGTGAGATAAGAGGGATTATGAAGAGAGTATTGTGTGTTATCTGTGTGAGAATCAGAGGGATAATGAAGAGAGTATTGTGTGTTATCTGTGTGAGAATCAGAGGGATTATGAAGAGAGTATTGTGTGTTATCTGTGTGAGATAAGAGGGATTATGAAGAGAGTATTGTGTGTTATCTGTGTGAGAATCAGAGGGATTATGAAGAGAGTATTGTGTGTTATCTGTGTGAGAATCAGAGGGATTATGAAGAGAGTATTGTGTGTTATCTGTGTGAGATAAGAGGGATTATGAAGAGAGTATTGTGTGTTATCTGTGTGAGAATCAGAGGGATAATGAAGAGAGTATTGTGTGTTATCTGTGTGAGCATCAGAGGGATTATGAAGAGAGTATTGTGTGTTATCTGTGTGAGAATCAGAGGGATTATGAAGAGAGTATTGTGTGTTATCTGTGTGAGAATCAGAGGGATAATGAAGAGAGTATTGTGTGTTATCTGTGTGAGAATCAGAGGGATAATGAAGAGAGTATTGTGTGTTATCTGTGTGAGAATCAGAGGGATAATGAAGAGAGTATTGTGTGTTATCTGTGTGAGAATCAGAGGGATAATGAAGAGAGTATTGTGTGTTATCTGTGTGAGCATCAGAGGGATAATGAAGAGAGTATTGTGTGTTATCTGTGTGAGAATCAGAGGGATAATGAAGAGAGTATTGTGTGTTATCTGTGTGAGAATCAGAGGGATAATAAAGAGAGTATTGTGTGTTATCTGTGTGAGAATTAGAGGGATTATGAAGAGAGTATTGTGTGTTATCTGTGTGAGCATCAGAGGGATTATGAAGAGAGTATTGTGTGTTATCTGTGTGAGATAAGAGGGATTATGAAGAGAGTATTGTGTGTTATCTGTGTGAGAATCAGAGGGATTATGAAGAGAGTATTGTGTGTTATCTGTGTGAGAATCAGAGGGATAATGAAGAGAGTATTGTGTGTTATCTGTGTGAGATAAGAGGGATTATGAAGAGAGTATTGTGTGTTATCTGTGTGAGAATCAGAGGGATTATGAAGAGAGTATTGTGTGTTATCTGTGTGAGAATCAGAGGGATAATGAAGAGAGTATTGTGTGTTATCTGTGTGAGAATCAGAGGGATAATAAAGAGAGTATTGTGTGTTATCTGTGTGAGAATCAGAGGGATTATGAAGAGAGTATTGTGTGTTATCTGTGTGAGCATCAGAGGGATTATGAAGAGAGTATTGTGTGTTATCTGTGTGAGATCAGAAGGATAATAAAGAGAGTATTGTGTGTTATCTGTGTGAGCATCAGAGGGATTATGAAGAGAGTATTGTGTGTTATCTGTGTGAGATAAGAGGGATAATAAAGAGAGTATTGTGTGTTATCTGTGTGAGAATCAGAGGGATAATGAAGAGAGTATTGTGTGTTATCTGTGTGAGAATCAGAGGGATAATGAAGAGAGTATTGTGTGTTATCTGTGTGAGCATCAGAGGGATAATAAAGAGAGTATTGTGTGTTATCTGTGTGAGCATCAGAGGGATTATGAAGAGAGTATTGTGTGTTATCTGTGTGAGATAAGAGGGATTAAGAAGAGAGTATTGTGTGTTATCTGTGTGAGCATCAGAGGGATAATGAAGAGAGTATTGTGTGTTATCTGTGTGAGCATCAGAGGGATAATAAAGAGAGTATTGTGTGTTATCTGTGTGAGAATCAGAGGGATAATGAAGAGAGTATTGTGTGTTATCTGTGTGAGCATCAGAGGGATAATAAAGAGAGTATTGTGTGTTATCTGTGTGAGAATCAGAGGGATTATGAAGAGAGTATTGTGTGTTATCTGTGTGAGAATCAGAGGGATTATGAAGAGAGTATTGTGTGTTATCTGTGTGAGATAAGAGGGATTAAGAAGAGAGTATTGTGTGTTATCTGTGTGAGAATCAGAGGGATAATGAAGAGAGTATTGTGTGTTATCTGTGTGAGAATCAGAGGGATAATGAAGAGAGTATTGTGTGTTATCTGTGTGAGAATCAGAGGGATTATGAAGAGAGTATTGTGTGTTATCTGTGTGAGAATCAGAGGGATTATGAAGAGAGTATTGTGTGTAATCTGTGTGAGCATCAGAGGGATAATGAAGAGAGTATTGTGTGTTATCTGTGTGAGATAAGAGGGATTATGAAGAGAGTATTGTGTGTTATCTGTGTGAGCATCAGAGGGATTATGAAGAGAGTATTGTGTGTTATCTGTGTGAGCATCAGAGGGATTATGAAGAGAGTATTGTGTGTTATCTGTGTGAGCATCAGAGGGATTATGAAGAGAGCATTGTGTGTAATCTGTGTGAGAATCAGAGGGATTATGAAGAGAGTATTGTGTGTTATCTGTGTGAGAATCAGAGGGATTATGAAGAGAGTATTGTGTGTTATCTGTGTGAGAATCAGAGGGATTATGAAGAGAGTATTGTGTGTTATCTGTGTGAGAATCAGAGGGATTATGAAGAGAGTATTGTGTGTTATCTGTGTGAGAATCAGAGGGATAATGAAGAGAGTATTGTGTGTTATCTGTGTGAGAATCAGAGGGATTATGAAGAGAGTATTGTGTGTTATCTGTGTGAGAATCAGAGGGATTATGAAGAGAGTATTGTGTGTAATCTGTGTGAGCATCAGAGGGATAATGAAGAGAGTATTGTGTGTTATCTGTGTGAGATAAGAGGGATTATGAAGAGAGTATTGTGTGTTATCTGTGTGAGCATCAGAGGGATTATGAAGAGAGTATTGTGTGTTATCTGTGTGAGCATCAGAGGGATTATGAAGAGAGTATTGTGTGTTATCTGTGTGAGCATCAGAGGGATTATGAAGAGAGTATTGTGTGTTATCTGTGTGAGCATCAGAGGGATTATGAAGAGAGTATTGTGTGTAATCTGTGTGAGCATCAGAGGGATAATGAAGAGAGTATTGTGTGTTATCTGTGTGAGCATCAGAGGGATAATGAAGAGAGTATTGTGTGTTATCTGTGTGAGAATCAGAGGGATTATGAAGAGAGTATTGTGTGTTATCTGTGTGAGAATCAGAGGGATTATGAAGAGAGTATTGTGTGTTATCTGTGTGAGAATCAGAGGGATAATGAAGAGAGTATTGTGTGTTATCTGTGTGAGAATCAGAGGGATTATGAAGAGAGTATTGTGTGTTATCTGTGTGAGAATCAGAGGGATTATGAAGAGAGTATTGTGTGTTATCTGTGTGAGAATCAGAGGGATTATGAAGAGAGTATTGTGTGTTATCTGTGTGAGAATCAGAGGGATTATGAAGAGAGTATTGTGTGTTATCTGTGTGAGAATCAGAGGGATTATGAAGAGAGTATTGTGTGTTATCTGTGTGAGCATCAGAGGGATTATGAAGAGAGTATTGTGTGTTATCTGTGTGAGAATCAGAGGGATAATGAAGAGAGTATTGTGTGTTATCTGTGTGAGAATCAGAGGGATTATGAAGAGAGTATTGTGTGTTATCTGTGTGAGAATCAGAGGGATTATGAAGAGAGTATTGTGTGTTATCTGTGTGAGAATCAGAGGGATAATAAAGAGAGTATTGTGTGTTATCTGTGTGAGAATCAGAGGGATAATGAAGAGAGTATTGTGTGTTATCTGTGTGAGAATCAGAGGGATTATGAAGAGAGTATTGTGTGTTATCTGTGTGAGAATCAGAGGGATTATGAAGAGAGTATTGTGTGTTATCTGTGTGAGAATCAGAGGGATAATAAAGAGAGTATTGTGTGTTATCTGTGTGAGAATCAGAGGGATAATGAAGAGAGTATTGTGTGTTATCTGTGTGAGAATCAGAGGGATAATGAAGAGAGTATTGTGTGTTATCTGTGTGAGCATTATAGGGATTATGAAGAGAGTATTGTGTGTTATCTGTGTGAGAATCAGAGGGATTATGAAGAGAGTATTGTGTGTTATCTGTGTGAGAATCAGAGGGATTATGAAGAGAGTATTGAGTGTTATCTGTGTGAGCATCAGAGGGATAATGAAGAGAGCATTGTGTGTTATCTGTGTGAGAATCAGAGGGATAATGAAGAGAGTATTGTGTGTTATCTGTGTGAGCATCAGAGGGATAATGAAGAGAGTATTGTGTGTTATCTGTGTGAGAATCAGAGGGATAATGAAGAGAGTATTGTGTGTTATCTGTGTGAGCATTATAGGGATTATGAAGAGAGTATTGTGTGTTATCTGTGTGAGAATCAGAGGGATTATGAAGAGAGTATTGTGTGTTATCTGTGTGAGAATCAGAGGGATTATGAAGAGAGTATTCTTTGTAATCTGTGTGAGAATCAGAGGGATAATGAAGAGAGTATTGTGTGTTATCTGTGTGAGCATCAGAGGGATAATGAAGAGAGTATTGTGTGTTATCTGTGTGAGCATCAGAGGGATAATGAAGAGAGTATTGTGTGTTATCTGTGTGAGAATCAGAGGGATAATGAAGAGAGTATTGTGTGTTATCTGTGTGAGCATTATAGGGATAATGAAGAGAGCATTGTGTGTAATCTGTGTGAGAATCAGAGGGATTATGAAGAGAGTATTGTGTGTTATCTGTGTGAGAATCAGAGGGATAATGAAGAGAGTATTGTGTGTTATCTGTGTGAGCATTATAGGGATTATGAAGAGAGTATTGTGTGTTATCTGTGTGAGAATCAGAGGGATTATGAAGAGAGTATTGTGTGTTATCTGTGTGAGAATCAGAGGGATTATGAAGAGAGTATTGTGTGTTATCTGTATGAGAATCAGAGGGATTATGAAGAGAGTATTGTGTGTTATCTGTGTGAGAATCAGAGGGATTATGAAGAGAGTATTCTTTGTAATCTGTGTGAGAATCAGAGGGATAATGAAGAGAGTATTGTGTGTTATCTGTGTGGGAATCAGAGGGATTATGAAGAGAGTATTGAGTGTTATCTGTGTGAGCATCAGAGGGATAATGAAGAGAGCATTGTGTGTAATCTGTGTGAGAATCAGAGGGATTATGAAGAGAGTATTGTTTGTTATATGTATGAGAATCAGGGGAATTATGAAGAGAGTATTGTGTGTTACCTGTGTGAGCACATCCAGCTGTGAGATGATGTGCTGCAGGGTGTTGGTCAGTGCAGCGGGAACACGGTCCACCTCCGTCTGCGAGTCCACTCCGGCTCCAAGCGAGTCCACTCCGGCTCTGCTGTCACTCCTGTGTGAGGATCGGCCAGCGGACACACCAGCGGCTTCTGACTCCTGCTGGAGAAATGGTAAACTTTTACTGACATCCGTCTGAGTGTGCTTCACATGATCCGTCACTGCGTGCCCCTCCTTCAGATATACAAAATATGCTGTGATTGGTCAGATGGCCCAGTGTGTTGTGATTGCTCAGTTGGCCCAAAGTGCTGTAATTGGTCAGCTGGCCCATTGTGCTGTGATTGGTTAGCTGGCCCAGTGTGTTGTGATTGCTCAGTTGGCCCAAAGTGCTGTAATTGGTCAGCTGGCCCAGTGTGCTGTGATTGGTTAGCTGGCCCAGTGTGTTGTGATTACTCAGTTGGCCCAGTGTGCTGTAATTGGTCAGCTGGCCCAGTGTGTTGTGATTGGTCAGCTGGCCCAGTGTGTTGTGATTGCTCAGTTGGCCCAGTGTGCTGTGATTGGTCAGCTGGCCCAGAGTGTTCTGTGATTGGTCAGCTGGCCCAGAGTGTTCTGTGATTGGTCAGCTGGCCCAGTGTGTTGTGATTGGTAAGCTGGCCCGGTGTGTTGTGATTGGTCAGCTGGCCCAGTGTGCTGTGATTGGTCAGCTGGCCCAGTGTAATGTGATTGGTAAGCTGGCCCAGTGTGTTGTGATTGGTCAGGTGGCCCATTGTGCTGTGATTGGTCAGCTGGCCTAGTGTGTTGTGACTGGCCAGCTGGCCCAGTTTGTTGTGATTGGTCAGCTGGCTTATTGTACTGTGATTGGTCAGCTGGCCCAGTGTGTTGTGATTGGTCAGCTGGCTTATTGTACTGTGATTGGTCAGCTGGCTCAGTGTGTTGTGATTGGTCAGCTGGCTCGGTGTGTTGTGATTGGTCAGCTGGCTTATTGTACTGTGATTGGTCAGCTGGCCCAGTGTGTTGTGATTGGTCAGCTGACTTATTGTACTGTGATTGGTCAGCTGGCTCAGTGTGTTGTGATTGGTCAGCTGGCCCAGTGTGTTGTGATTGGTCAGCTGACTTATTGTACTGTGATTGGTCAGCTGGCTCAGTGTGTTGTGATTGGCAGCGCTCAGCGCGTGTTCGGGAAATGTCATAAACCCCTTTATAACCGCAAGCTCTACTCGAGCTCTACTCTACTCATGTAAACATTAATGATGGCGTCAATTTCAAACCATTTTGAGCCCGATTCAGACCCTGACAATGTTAACGAACAAGAGGATTGTGCTGAATGGATTTCACAGGACGTTTCAGAGTGGTACGTTTTTTTTCATCCACCATTTAATCATATTTGTCAGAAAACTATGTTAATACAAACAGTAATCAATCACAAAATCATGAATAATTTTCCTAAGGTGCGGTAAACAGTCTTACAAAAGCTACAGTACACACTACATCAATACTGTAATGTTAGCACGCTAGTGGAGGCAAAGCTTTGCCCTTCATTTACATCAGAGCTATCATTGCAACTACATAAAGCTTATAATTGGAACTGTTAATACAAAATTACAAATAATAAGACATACTTTTGTGCGTATAGTCTGCAATGAACTCTATTATAATGCTCAGGAACAGTGTTATAAACAGATATAAAAAACAGAGACAACACTCTTCCTCTTTTCTAAAGCAGCATGGCCTCACCCCCTGAGTGTTGCGTGTTCCCAGGGGCAGGGTTTATGTAAATCTTAGGGTTTGTGATGTCATAAACCGGGAAGAAGCTCACTGTAGTCCCTGCCAGCCGTTTGTTGTAGTCCTTAAAAAGCGATTTTTGTAAAAGAAAATATCTCCCTTTGCTTTGTACGTTGAGTGTCATAACTTTGCAGATGTTGTTTATGCACAACAGCGACATTACACACTAACTAAAGTTAAAAATTTAAATCATAATTAAGGACCCCTTTAAATGATCCGTTATGCCGTCCTCTTTATTGTTGCTTGGTGATTTTTGCGTTCTTCGGCTACTGCAGTAATCGATTTACTTCTGGTCGCCTTTAAGTTTTCGCCTAATAAGTCCTTATTAAAAACATTGATGCGGTCACATGTGTTTCTGATGATAGTTTGAGAAATCGTGATAGTTTAATGAAAGTGCTGAATGTAAAGGCCGGCTGTGTAATTCAATCATGTTGCCTGGATACAGTGTTATGGACACAAATGAGACTAACAGCAAATCTGACTGATCGGCACTGGAAGACAAGAGACACGGAAAAGCCATCTACATGACAACTGCTCCATCAATAAAACATATTACACCGATAAAGACTGATATTAAACCCAAGACGTGATGATTAAAGATACTAATAAGCACTTTTACCAACTGGAGCAGTATGTGTCAGGAGTACATTACACTCCCGTTTGCTTCCCAAAGTTTGTCCTTGTATGTAAGCTTGCTGGGTTGAAGGTCCAGGATAATAATCCACACAAATCATTTGCACTGCCACAATGAAACTGAAACCACAGACAGACGACTGAACTCAATAGAGTCTGTGTGTTTCCAAGCGTATGACTGCTGTTGTTGTTTTCAGTGTGATTACTATCGAGTGGAGAACAAGAGAACAGATCCTGTGAAAGGACTTCATGAATGAATCTGCCTGATAATGATGAGGAGGATTGAACAAGGAAGACCAAGAGTGAATAAGAGAAGTTCTCAGATCAACAATCAACTGCCAAAGCATGAAGTTCAGAGATCAGAAGCTTCAGGGAGACTCATCTGTTCAGAGTAGAGCGTATGGAAACTCTTCTTGAACTGCGTATAAAGTTTTTAATTAGAACGATGTCAAAAACATCTTCAGAGATGGTTTTCTAGAGACATATTTGGTCCAAGGGGTCGGCATCATGTCTAAGTTCTTCTGAAAGAGGCAAATGGGAAAAATAAACAGCCATTCGACTTGTTCTGAGAATAAAGACGGCATAAAGCAGCTCCTGGACACATCTGGCAAACAGGTGCCATTCGAGAGCCTCTTCCTGGGCCAAGATAGGTAAATATTTGCCTGTGTGACCCTGGTGATTCCAGGTCTGTTCAACACAGGCTGATGGGATGGTGGAAGAAAGCCGGCCGCTGAACACCAGCAGGTCTGAGAATGGTGAAATACTGAGTCCTCTAAGATGCAAGCCTCAGTAAGGACTGAGTCCTAACTTTAGATTTAATATAATCACATGGAATAAATGTTGATGTCGTTGAAATTTGTTGAAAGTCTTCATTTAGCCAAGGTTGCAAAGCTGACTCAGTGTTACAAACATGTTACATCACTTCTGCCACTAAAGATTGCTTTATTAATAATCTTTCTGATTAGTTTCATCATCTCAGCATCCCAGATAGCTTAGAAGAACTCAATATTGCGACAGAAACTTTTGACTCTCTTTTCCAGCACTTTAGACACAGTTGCTCCTTTGCGCTTAAAGAAGATTAAAGAAAATAGTCCAACGCTGTGGTACAATGAGCACACACACACACACACACACACACACACACACACACACACACACACACACACACACACACACACACACACACACACACACAAACACAAACACACACTCAGGCCCTAAGGAGAGCAGCCCGAAAAATGCAAAAATGAAAAAGAGCGCAACTTGAAGAAAACAATACTAGACTTTTTTTTTGCATTTCTTGGAAAGAGAGCACGATTGCGTACAAAAAGGCCTAAAAACCTCCTAGAAGAAACATAAATCCTGATGTACTTATTACATCATAAGAAGGATGGCGTCTACGCTAATATTAGTCTCTCTGTTTATTTCGAGGTTTACCGCAGTCCGCCGGATCCAGGCCGTATCTGGATCTGATGAAGGACCTGCGCCTGGACACACACACACACACACACACACACACACACACACACACACACACACACACACACACACACACGAGATCTGATGAAGGACATGCACCTGGATACACACACACACACACACACACACACACACACACACACACACACACACACACACACACACACACACACACACACACACACACAACACACACACACACACACACAACACACACACTCCAGATCTGATGAAGGACATGCCCCTGGACACACACATGCCCCTGCACCGATACTTCAAAAGTATCGCGATTCTCGTAAATTAAAAACGTCACGATTCCCAAATTTATTAGTATCGATACTTCTATGAATGACCGCGTTACAGATTTGTAAGAGACGTCTTTCATGTTGGTGTGTGCAAGGCACGCTTCGTGTGCCTGCCTATGGACGTGTGTTTTTTCTCCTCACGCACGCAGCAAAGAAGCTGCAGCTGTCATGACACAAACACTACAGCGAGATGACTGCATGTGCGAGCACAAGTGATACTGTGGCCGCCGCTCAGTAGCGGAGTGACAATCGGGAGAGTCGGGACTTTTCCCGGTGGGCCGGTAGTGTTTCGAGGCCGCAAAGGCCGGTCTGATAGTTATACATTGCAGGTTCTTAGCATCACCCCATCCGGCGGCCTGGTGTGCGGCCGCTGCCCGCTGGTCAAACTGTGCAGAGTAGAGAGTCTCCGCAACGAATAGAGAGTCTCCGCAACGGCGATAGATAGAAGCGCGCATCCGAGTGAAAACTGTGCACGAGCCGCAAAGACACTGTATCCATGCAACTGATAGCAGCGAAAAAGAGCGCTCAGCTTGATTTAAAAAAAGATTTTAGCACTATATATCTTATTTAATAGCGAACTAAATGAATGCTCTGCTAGTTAACTAGAGATGTTTTATTTATTTTTGTATTAGGTGTACAACTTTCCCCCCAACTTTCACAGATAAAGTTAATAATTTGCAAGCTGCTAAAATAAAGCAAAACATCAGCTAAAATGATCTATAGGCTG
Source organism: Siphateles boraxobius (assembly GCF_051911475.1). NCBI lineage: Eukaryota > Metazoa > Chordata > Actinopteri > Cypriniformes > Leuciscidae > Siphateles > Siphateles boraxobius. The sequence goes on along the minus strand of NW_027509141.1, from coordinate 224,188 downwards.
TATGATTATAATCAGAGCATGCTGTGCATGTTTGTCAGTGATTTATTTATATAAGGTTATTACAGCATTTAATGAGCACAGGAGGTATATTTTTGAAACGCCTTGTAAGAAATACTTTTCCTTTTCAGGAAAAGTTCGAAATCGCAATTCTTGACACGCACACTCCAGATCTGATGAAGGACCTGCGCCTGGACACGACGACAACGCAGTCCTGAAGTGTCACTAGTCTCTCCCCTGTGAAGGCCTCCTTCACTTCCCTTTACCTCTGTACTGATAAAACGTTGTCAAAATAATTCTGATTGACATGGATACATGGAAGCGACAAAAAATTCAGTATTATGAAAGTTAAAGTGGAAGACGAACCGTCAGCCCCGTCTGAGGTCCAGACAAGTAATTTGTTGAGGTCAATTTGTAAAGAAAGAAACACGCCTGCGCGCATATATATTCAAACGCGCATACCTATAGACTAAACATGGTAAATGGTAAATGGTAAATGGACTGCATTTATATAGCGCTTTCACAGACCGAATGGCCACCAAAGCGCTTTACATATTTTGCCTCACATTCACCCATTAATACACATATTCATACACCGACGGCGGTGTCAGCCATGCAAGGCGCCACCCAGCTCGTCGGGAGCAGTTGGGGTTAGGTGTCTTGCTCATGGACACCTCGACACTTGGTCAGGTGGAACCGGGGATTGAACCACCAACCTTTCGGTTTGTAGACAACCTACATGAACCACTGAGCCACTGCCGCCCCGCCCCGCGTAAACATGTGCACGCAGTCAGCGTTTCCACAGATTCACATTTTTTAAGCTTATGCGGGGATAAGGTTTTCAAATATTTTCATATTGCTGCCTGATCTGCCTGCATTGACAGTGTTATATGAGAACTGAACTGAGCTGGACGGTGCCATCACGGTTTTCTCCAGAGCGGCTATATATATATGAATGGACTAAATTAATAACTTTTTTTTTTCTTCTAGAGCTGCTATACAGTAGAAACAAACTGTTGCATTACTTTTCTGTTGTCACTGTAAAGCTGCTTTGAAACAATCTGTATTATAAAAAGAGCTCTAGAAATAAAAGTGACTTGACTTTTCAAAAGCCAAGAGACCCTTTTGACATCTGCGAGGTTTTCAAAGTGGCCATGTTGTGTTAATAACCGTGTCATCAGTTGTGGTCCGCTATTCAGAAATCCTCTAATATGGCTGGTCGTAAGAGTGTAAATAAGAGGCTCAGTGTGATTGACAGCTGTCACATTCCCTTAGACGTTAAGAAGCGGGAACTCTTCCATCAGCACCAGCTCGTCTCTGCTGACTCAGACCTCAGATCCTCAGGGATATTCATGACAATGGCAAGCGTGGGATCATCTCAATCTTCCCCTTTGAATTCAGGTGAATTAAATTCATTATTTTCCTCAAAAGTCTACAACCAATACCCCAATAATGAAAACGTGAAAGAAGTTTGTTTGAAATACTTGCAAATTTATTAAAAAAATAAAACGAAAAAAAAAATAATAATAATCACATGTATATAAGTATCCACAGCCTTTGCTCAATACTTTGTTGAAGCACCTTTGGCACTAATAACAGCCTCAAGTGTTTTTGAGTAAGCTTGGCACACCTATTTTTGGGCAGTTTCTCCCATTCTTCTTTGCAGAGCCTCTCAGGCTCCATCAGGTTGGATGGGGAGCGTCGGTGCGCAGATCTCTATTGAGATGTTCAATCGGGTTTGAGTCTGGGCTCTGGTGGGCCACTCAAGGACATTCACAGAGTTGTCCTTTAGCCACTTCTCTGTTATCTTGGCTGTGTGCTGAGGGTTGCTGTCCGGTTGGAAGATGAATCTTCGCCCCAGTCTGAGGTCCAGAGCTCTGGAGCTGGTGTTCATCAGGGATGTCTCTGTGCATTCATCTTTACCTCGATCCTGACGAGTCTCCCAGTACTCCATCTATCCCTCGATCCTGACAGGTCTTCAAGTCCCTCATCCACGCTTGCCATTCAGGCCAAAGTGTTCAATCTTTGTTTCATCAGATCAGAGAATTTTGTTTCATCATGGTCTGAGAGTCCTTCAGGTGCCTTTTGGCAAACTACGGAGGAGTTGCTGATTGATGGAGAGCTGCAGAGATGGTGGTTCTTCTGGAAGGTTCTCAGGCCTGATTGGTGGAGAGCTGCAGAGATGGTTGTTCTTATGGAAGGTTCTCAGGCCTGATTGGTGGAGAGCTGCAGAGATGGTTGTTCTTCTGGAAGGTTCTCAGGCCTGATTGGTGGAGAGCTGCAGAGATGGTTGTTCTTCTGGAAGGTTCTCAGGCCTGATTGGTGGAGAGCTGCAGAGATGGTTGTTCTTCTGGAAGGTTCTCAGGCCTGATTGATGGAGAGCTGCAGAGATGGTGGTTCTTCTGGAAGGTTCTCAGGCCTGATTGGTGGAGAGCTGCAGAGATGGTGGTTCTTATGGAAGGTTCTCAGGCCTGATTGGTGGGGAGCTGCAGAGATGGTGGTTCTTATGGAAGGTTCTCAGGCCTGATTGGTGGAGAGCTGCAGAGATGGTTGTTCTTCTGGAAGGTTCTCAGGCCTGATTGGTGGAGAGCTGCAGAGATATTTGTTCTTCTGGAAGGTTCTCAGGCCTGATTGTTAGAGAGCTGCAGAGATGGTGGTTCTTCTGGAAGGTTTTCAGGCCTGATTGGTGGAGAGCTGCAGAGATGGTGGTTCTTATGGAAGGTTCTCAGGCCTGATTGTTAGAGAGCTGCAGAGATGGTTGTTCTTATGGAAGGTTCTCAGGCCTGATTGGTGGGGAGCTGCAGAGATGGTGGTTCTTATGGAAGGTTCTCAGGCCTGATTGGTGGAGAGCTGCAGAGATGGTTGTTCTTATGGAAGGTTCTCAGGCCTGATTGGTGGAGAGCTGCAGAGATGGTTGTTCTTATGGAAGGTTCTCAGGCCTGATTGGTGGAGAGCTGCAGAGATGGTGGTTCTTATGGAAGGTTCTCAGGCCTGATTGGTGGAGAGCTGCAGAGATGGTTGTTCTTATGGAAGGTTCTCAGGCCTGATTGGTGGAGAGCTGCAGAGATGGTGGTTCTTATGGAAGGTTCTCAGGCCTGATTGGTGGAGAGCTGCAGAGATGGTTGTTCTTATGGAAGGTTCTCAGGCCTGATTGGTGGAGAGCTGCAGAGATGGTTGTTCTTATGGAAGGTTCTCAGGCCTGATTGGTGGAGAGCTGCAGAGATGGTGGTTCTTATGGAAGGTTCTCAGGCCTGATTGGTGGAGAGCTGCAGAGATGGTTGTTCTTATGGAAGGTTCTCAGGCCTGATTGGTGGAGAGCTGCAGAGATGGTGGTTCTTATTGAAGGTTCTCAGGCCTGATTGGTGGAGAGCTGCAGAGATGGTTGTTCTTATGGAAGGTTCTCAGGCCTGATTGGTGGAGAGCTGCAGAGATGGTTGTTCTTATGGAAGGTTCTCAGGCCTGATAGGTGGAGAACTGCAGAGATGGTGGTTCTTATTGAAGGTTCTCAGGCCTGATTGGTGGAGAGCTGCAGAGATGGTGGTTCTTATTGAAGGTTCTCAGGCCTGATTGGTGGAGAGCTGCAGAGATGGTTGTTCTTATGGAAGGTTCTCAGGTCTGATTGATGGAGAATGTCCAATCAACTGAAGTCACCACAGGTGGACTCAAATCAAGTTGTAGAAACATCTCAAGGATGATCAGTGGAAGTGGGAGGCATCTGAGCTCAATTTTGAGTGTCAGGGCAAAGGCTGTGAATACTTATTTGCATGTGATTTTTTCATTTATTATTTTTAATAAATTTGCAAAATTTCAAATAAACTACTTTCACATTGTCATTATGGGGTATTGTTTGTAAAATTTTGAGGGAAAATTTGAATTTAATCCATTTTAGAATAAGGCTGTAACAACAAAATGTGGAAAAAGTGAAGGCCTTTCCGGATGCACTGTAGGTGCTACTTTATACGTAACTTTGCTTTGATGACATGAAAACACCTGATTACAGAATGCACATAAATACATGAGATACTTTTTAATGACTTATTTTATCATCATTTGTACTAAAACATATTCCGAACAATTTGAACTACATGATATCTAGTTGAGGAAAGGCCTGAGCTGAGAGGCAGATCTCGGCCGGTGGAACTGCAGCTGAATGTTAAGGAAAAGCCGACGAAACAAACACAAAAACATGAAAGCTGAGAGAGCTTATGCTGAGCAAACAGGCTTCCAAAGAGCAGGATTAACTCTTGTTGAGAGGTGGACTTATTCACAGCTCAGCAGTAAAACAGCTGCTCAAACACACACACACACACACAAACACACAGTGAGACACACTCACGCACCCTTTAACACCCTCACCATGAATCACCTGGACTGGAAAAACCAACAGTGGAAAATTTCCTGAGGCCTCAGTGAAACTCTGGTCTGACGAATCCATCAAGAGCTGCTTCCTCCATAGAGTCATTCATCAAGAGGCACACACACACGCACACACACACACACACACACACACACACACACGCACACACACGCACACACACACACACGCACACACACTTTCTCTCTCTCTCACACACACACACTCACACACACGCACGAACAAACACACACACACATTCAATAACACGCCAATCCATGGCATGTATATATATTTCGTGTCATCTTTATTAAAATCAATAAACCGTCACAATCAGAGTGTGCTTTATTTGCATTGTAACGTAAATCGTCACGTGTCTTCAGTTATGATCCTGATGAAGACCTGAGGGTCCTCTGATCTTAGTGTGATGAGATTAATCTGTCCTTGAGCACTAAAGGAAAACGGCTGTCTTCAATGTTTTCACACTGACAAATGCTCTGATTTTCAAAGACTTTCTGCTCATTAATGAGGATATTTGGGCCAATAAGGACATTATAAATTCATAAAGGAAAAATGTCTGAATTTATCATTTATCATTTATCTCGCTTTATCATTATGATGTACAATGTTTATTATAACCATTCAATAAGCAAAGGTACATTCCGCATTTCTTGCAATCAGCAGTTAAAATAGTTTCAGAAAATTCTGAGATTAGAATAGTCAAGTCAAGTCTCCTTCATTTATAAAGCGCTTTCATCAGTATGGATTGTTTCAAAGTATTATTACAGTGATAATAGAAATTACCGTAAGAGATTGTTAAGGCTTTACCCCAGCTCTAAGACAAAGTTATTGTCCAGCTAAAGATAGTCTTGATTGATTCACTTCCGTTGTGAAGATCATTAGTTATTAACTTGGGGGCCGCTAACACCACACCGTTCAAACAGAAAAAACCCTAATGTGCCCCCCCCCCCCCCCCTGGATGGCCGCCCATCCAAACAGTGCCTAGTGTCACGAGAACACAATCCCTGAAATAGGTTTGAAGGTAAAAACGATTATCCGTTTTCTCTGCGCAAACCTCAAAAACGCAAACCCATGAAAACGCAGACGGCGCACATGCAAATCAAATGTGTGTTTTGATATATACCCTCAACAAACAACTTGACTGGCCTCAAAAATGTATAATACATAAATTTTTGTTGCGTCTGCGTCTTGTCAGAAACACTGAGAGGAAGAAACACTGAGAGACAGAAACACTGAGAGGCAGAAACACTGAGAGACAGAAACACTGAGAGACAGAAACACTGAGAGGCAGAAACACTGAGAGGCAGAAACACTGAGAGGCAGAAACACTGAGAGACAGAAACACTGAGAGGCAGAAACACTGAGAGGCAGAAACACTGAGAGGCAGAAACACTGAGAGGCAGAAACACTGAGAGGCGGAAACACTGAGTGGCAGAAACACTGAGAGACAGAAACACTGAGAGACAGAAACACTGAGAGGCAGAAACACTGAGAGGCAGAAACACTGAGAGGCAGAAACACTGAGAGACAGAAACACTGAGAGGCGGAAACACTGAGTGGCAGAAACACTGAGAGACAGAAACACTGAGAGGCAGAAACACTGAGAGGCAGAAACACTGAGAGGCAGAAACACTGAGGGGCAGAAACACTGAGATGCAGAAACACTGAGGGGCAGAAACACTGAGAGGCAGAAACACTGAGAGGCAGAAACACTGAGAGGCAGAAACACTGAGAGGCAGAAACACTGAGAGACAGAAACACTGAGAGGCGGAAACACTGAGAGGCGGAAACACTGAGAGGCGGAAACACTGAGAGGCGGAAACACTGAGAGACGGAAACACTGAGAGACGGAAACACTGAGAGGCGTAAACACTGAGAGGCAGAAACACTGAGAGGCAGAAACACTGAGAGGCATAAACACTGAGAGGCGGAAACACTGAGAGACGGAAACACTGAGAGGCGGAAACACTGAGAGGCGGAACCACTGAGAGGCGGAAACACTGAGAGACGGAAACACTGAGAGGCGTAAACACTGAGAGGCAGAAACACTGAGAGGCAGAAACACTGAGAGGCGGAAACACTGAGAGGCGGAAACACTGAGAGACGGAAACACTGAGAGGCGGAAACACTGAGAGGCGGAAACACTGAGAGGCGGAAACACTGAGAGGCGGAAACACTGAGAGACGGAAACACTGAGAGACGGAAACACTGAGAGGCGTAAACACTGAGAGGCAGAAACACTGAGAGGCAGAAACACTGAGAGGCAGAAACACTGAGAGGCAGAAACACTGAGAGGCAGAAACACTGAGAGACAGAAACACTGAGAGGCGGAAACACTGAGAGGCAGAAACAATGAGAGGCTGAAACACTGAGTGGCAGAAACACTGAGAGGCGGAAACACTGAGTGGCAGAAACACTGAGAGGCAGAAACACTGAGGGGCAGAAACACTGAGAGGCAGAAACACTGAGTGGCAGAAACACTGAGGGGCAGAAACACTGAGAGGCAGAAACACTGAGTGGCAGAAACACTGAGAGGCTGAAACACTGAGTGGCGGAAACACTGAGAGGCAGAAACACTGAGTGGCAGAAACACTGAGAGGCAGAAACACTGAGAGGCAGAAACACTGAGAGGCAGAAACACTGAGAGGCTGAAACACTGAAAGGCGTAAACACTGAGAGGCAGAAACACTGAGAGGCAGAAACACTGAGAGGCAGAAACACTGAGAGACGGAAACACTGAGAGACGGAAACACTGAGAGGCGTAAACACTGAGAGGCAGAAACACTGAGAGGCAGAAACACTGAGAGGCAGAAACACTGAGAGGCAGAAACACTGAGAGGCAGAAACACTGAGAGACAGAAACACTGAGAGGCGGAAACACTGAGAGGCAGAAACAATGAGAGGCTGAAACACTGAGTGGCAGAAACACTGAGAGGCGGAAACACTGAGTGGCAGAAACACTGAGAGGCAGAAACACTGAGTGACAGAAACACTGAGATGCAGAAACACTGAGGGGCAGAAACACTGAGGGGCAGAAACACTGAGAGGCAGAAACACTGAGTGGCAGAAACACTGAGAGGCTGAAACACTGAGTGGCGGAAACACTGAGAGGCAGAAACACTGAGTGGCAGAAACACTGAGAGGCAGAAACACTGAGAGGCAGAAACACTGAGAGGCAGAAACACTGAGAGGCTGAAACACTGAGAGGCGTAAACACTGAGAGGCAGAAACACTGAGAGGCAGAAACACTGAGAGGCAGAAACACTGAGAGACAGAAACACTGAGAGGCGGAAACACTGAGAGGCAGAAACAATGAGAGGCGGAAACACTGAGGGGCAGAAACACTGAGGGGCAGAAACACTGAGAGGCAGAAACACTGAGTGGCAGAAACACTGAGGGGCAAAAACACTGAGGGGCAGAAACACTGAGAGGCAGAAACACTGAGAGGCAGAAACACTGAGGGGCAGAAAGACTGAGGGGCAGAAACACTGAGGGGCAGAAACACTGAGGGGCAGAAACACTGAGGGGCAGAAACACTGAGAGGCAGAAACACTGAGGGGCAGAAACACTGAGATGCAGAAACACTGAGGGGCAGAAACACTGAGGGGCAGAAACACTGAGAGGCAGAAACACTGAGGGGCAGAAACACTGAGATGCAGAAACACTGAGGGGCAGAAACACTGAGAGGCAGAAACACTGAGGGGCAGAAACACTGAGGGGCAGAAACACTGAGAGGCAGAAATACTGAGGGGCAGAAACAATGAGAGGCGGAAACACTGAGGGGCAGAAACACTGAGGGGCAGAAACACTGAGAGGCAGAAACACTGAGTGGCAGAAACACTGAGGGGCAAAAATACTGAGGGGCAGAAACACTGAGAGGCAGAAACACTGAGAGGCAGAAACACTGAGGGGCAGAAACACTGAGGGGCAGAAACACTGAGGGGCAGAAACACTGAGAGGCAGAAACACTGAGGGGCAGAAACACTGAGGGGCAGAAACACTGAGGGGCAGAAACACTGAGAGGCAGAAACACTGAGGGGCAGAAACACTGAGATGCAGAAACACTGAGGGGCAGAAACACTGAGAGGCAGAAACACTGAGAGGCAGAAACACTGAGGGGCAGAAACACTGAGAGGCAGAAATACTGAGGGGCAGAAACACTGAGATGCAGAAACACTGAGAGGCAGAAACACTGAGAGGCAGAAACACTGAGGGGCAGAAACCCTGAGAGGCAGAAACACTGAGGGGTAGAAACACTGAGAGGCGGAAACAGTGAGAGGCGGAAACACTGAGAGGCGGAAACACTGAGAGGCAGAAACACTGAGATGCAGAAACACTGAGGGGCAGAAACACTGAGGGGCAGAAACACTGAGGGGCAGAAACACTCAGAGGCAGAAACACTGAGGGGCAGAAACACAGAGGCAGAAACACTGAGGGGCAGAAACACTGAGAGGCAGAAACACTGAGGGGCAGAAACACTGAGAGGCGGAAACACTGAGATGCAGAAACACTGAGGGGCAGAAACACTGAGATGCAGAAACACTGAGGGGCAGAAACACTGAGAGGCAGAAACACTGAGGGGCAGAAACACTGAGGGGCAGAAACACTGAGGGGCAGAAACACTGAGATGCAGAAACACTGAGGGGCAGAAACACTGAGAGGCAGAAACACTGAGAGGCAGAAACACTGAGAGGCAGAAACACTGAGGGGCAGAAACACTGAGAGGCAGAAACACTGAGGGGCAGAAACACTGAGAGGCAGAAACACTGAGGGGCAGAAACACTGAGATGCAGAAACACTGAGGGGTAGAAACACTGAGATGCAGAAACACTGAGGGGTAGAAACACTGAGAGGCAGACACACTGAGAGGCAGAAACACTGAGGGGCAGAAACACTGAGAGGCAGAAACACTGAGGGGTAGAAACACTGAGAGGCAGAAACACTGAGAGGCAGAAACACTGAGCGTCAGAAACACTGAGCGTCAGAAACACTGAGGGGTAGAAACACTGAGGGGCAGAAACACTGAGAGGCAGAAACACTGAGAGGCAGAAACACTGAGATGCAGAAACACTGAGGGGCAGAAACACTGAGTGACAGAAACACTGAGATGCAGAAACACTGAGGGGCAGAAACACTGAGGGGCAGAAACACTGAGGGGTAGAAACACTGAGAGGCAGAAACACTGAGAGGTAGAAACACTGAGGGGCAGAAACACTGAGATGCAGAAACACTGAGGGACAGAAACACTGGGGGGCAGAAACACTGAGGGGTAGAAACACTGAGAGGCAGAAACACTGAGAGGCAGAAACACTGAGAGGCAGAAACACTGAGTGACAGAAACACTGAGTGGCAGAAACACTGAGGGGCAGAAACACTGAGAGGCAGAAACACTGAGAGGCAGAAACACTGAGAGGCAGAAACACTGAGAGGCAGAAACACTGAGAGGCAGAAACACTGAGGGGCAGAAACACTGAGAGGCGGAAACACTGAGAGGCAGAAACACTGAGAGGCGGAAACACTGAGAGGCGGAAACACTGAGAGGCAGAAACACTGAGCGGCAGAAACACTGAGAGGCAGAAACACTGAGATGCAGAAACACTGAGGGACAGAAACACTGAGAGGCAGAAACACTGAGGGGCAGAAACACTGAGAGGCAGAAACACTGAGAGGCAGAAACACTGAGAGGCAGAAACACTGAGAGGCAGAAACACTGAGAGGCGGAAACACTGAGGGGCAGAAACACTGAGAGGCGGAAACACTGAGAGGCAGAAACACTGAGAGGCGGAAACACTGAGAGGCGGAAACACTGAGAGGCAGAAACACTGAGCGGCAGAAACACTGAGAGGCAGAAACACTGAGATGCAGAAACACTGAGGGACGGAAACACTGAGAGGCGGAAACACTGAGAGGCGGAAACACTGAGAGGCAGAAACACTGAGCGGCAGAAACACTGAGAGGCAGAAACACTGAGATGCAGAAACACTGAGGGACAGAAACACTGAGGGGATAGAAACACTGAGAGGCAGAAACACTGAGAGGCAGAAACACTGAGGGGCAGAAACACTGAGGGGCAGAAACACTGAGGGGTAGAAACACTGAGGGGCAGAAACACTGAGAGGCAGAAACACAGAGAGGCAGAAACACTGAGATGCAGAAACACTGAGAGGCAGAAACACCGAGAGGCAGAAACACCGAGATGCAGAAACACTGAGGGGCAGAAAGACTGAGGGGCAGAAACACTGAGGGGCAGAAACACTGAGAGGCAGAAACACTGAGAGGCAGAAACACCGAGAGGCAGAAACACTGAGGGACAGAAACACTGGGGGGCAGAAACACTGAAGGACAGAAACACTGGGGGGCAGAAACACTGAGGGGTAGAAACACTGAGAGGCAGAAACACTGAGAGGCAGAAACACTGAGAGGCAGAAACACTGAGTGACAGAAACACTGAGTGGCAGAAACACTGAGGGGCAGAAACACTGAGAGGCAGAAACACTGAGTGGCAGAAACACTGAGGGGCAGAAACACTGAGAGGCAGAAACACTGAGAGGCAGAAACACTGAGAGGCAGAAACACTGAGATGCAGAAACACTGAGGGACAGAAACACTGGGGGGCAGAAACACTGAGGGGTAGAAACACTGAGAGGCAGAAACACTGAGAGGCAGAAACACTGAGAGGCAGAAACACTGAGTGACAGAAACACTGAGTGGCAGAAACACTGAGGGGCAGAAACACTGAGAGGCAGAAACACTGAGAGGCAGAAACACTGAGAGGCAGACACACTGAGAGGCAGAAACACTGAGGGGCAGAAAGACTGAGGGGCAGAAACACTGAGAGGCAGAAACACTGAGAGGCAGAAACACCGAGATGCAGAAACACTGAGGGGCAGAAAGACTGAGGGGCAGAAACACTGAGAGGCAGAAACACTGAGAGGCAGAAACACTGAAAGGCAGAAACACTGAGAGGCAGAAACACTGAGAGGCAGAAACACTGAGAGACAGAAACACTGAGAGGCAGAAACACTGAGTGGCAGAAACACTGAGGGGCAGAAACACTGAGAGGCAGAAACACTGAGAGGCAGAAACACTGAGAGGCAGAAACACTGAGATGCAGAAACACTGAGGGACAGAAACACTGGGGGGCAGAAACACTGAGGGGTAGAAACACTGAGAGGCAGAAACACTGAGAGGCAGAAACACTGAGAGGCAGAAACACTGAGTGACAGAAACACTGAGTGGCAGAAACACTGAGGGGCAGAAACACTGAGAGGCAGAAACACTGAGAGGCAGAAACACTGAGAGGCAGAAACACTGAGAGGCAGAAACACTGAGAGGCAGAAACACTGAGAGGCAGAAACACTGAGAGGCAGAAACACTGAGAGGCAGAAACACTGAGAGGCAGAAACACTGAGTGGCAGAAACACTGAGGGGCAGAAACACTGAGAGGCAGAAACACTGAGAGGCAGAAACACTGAGAGACAGAAACACTGAGAGGCAGAAACACTGAGTGACAGAAACACTGAGTGGCAGAAACACTGAGGGGCAGAAACACTGAGAGGCAGAAACACTGAGAGGCAGAAACACTGAGAGGCAGACACACTGAGAGGCAGAAACACTGAGGGGCAGAAAGACTGAGGGGCAGAAACACTGAGAGGCAGAAACACCGAGAGGCAGAAACACCGAGATGCAGAAACACTGAGGGGCAGAAAGACTGAGGGGCAGAAACACTGAGAGGCAGAAACACTGAGAGGCAGAAACACTGAAAGGCAGAAACACTGAGAGGCAGAAACACTGAGAGGCAGAAACACTGAGAGACAGAAACACTGAGAGGCAGAAACACTGAGAGGCAGAAACACTGAGGGGCAGAAACACTGAGGGGTAGAAACACTGAGAGGCAGAAACACTGAGATGCAGAAACACTGAGGGACAGAAACACTGAGAGGCAGAAACACTGAGAGGCAGAAACACTGAGGGGCAGAAACACTGAGGGGTAGAAACACTGAGAGGCAGAAACACTGAGGGGCAGAAACACTGAGGGGTAGAAACACTGAGAGGCAGAAACACTGAGATGCAGAAACACTGAGGGACAGAAACACTGAGAGGCAGAAACACTGAGAGGCAGAAACACTGAGGGGCAGAAACACTGAGGGGCAGAAACACTGAGAGGCAGAAACACTGAGAGGCAGAAACACTGAGAGGCAGAAACACTGAGAGGCAGAAACACTGAGAGGCAGAAACACTGAGTGGCAGAAACACTGAGAGGCAGAAACACTGAGGGGCAGAAACACTGAGAGGCAGAAACACTGAGAGGCAGAAACACTGAGAGGCAGAAACACTGAGAGGCAGAAACACTGAGAGGCAGAAACACTGAGAGGCAGAAACACTGAGAGGCAGAAACACTGAGAGGCAGAAACACTGAGAGGCAGAAACACTGAGGGGCAGAAACACTGAGGGGCAGAAACACTGAGGGGCAGAAACACTGAGAGGCAGAAACACTGAGAGGCAGAAACACTGAGGGGCAGAAACACTGAGGGGCAGAAACACTGAGGGGCAGAAACACTGAGGGGCAGAAACACTGAGAGGCAGAAACACTGAGAGGCAGAAACACTGAGAGGCAGAAACACTGAGATGCAGAAACACTGAGGGACAGAAACACTGGGGGGCAGAAACACTGAGGGGTAGAAACACTGAGAGGCAGAAACACTGAGAGGCAGAAACACTGAGAGGCAGAAACACTGAGTGACAGAAACACTGAGTGGCAGAAACACTGAGGGGCAGAAACACTGAGAGGCAGAAACACTGAGAGGCAGAAACACTGAGAGGCAGAAACACTGAGAGGCAGAAACACTGAGAGGCAGAAACACTGAGAGGCAGAAACACTGAGAGGCAGAAACACTGAGAGGCAGAAACACTGAGAGGCAGAAACACTGAGAGGCAGAAACACTGAGTGGCAGAAACACTGAGGGGCAGAAACACTGAGAGGCAGAAACACTGAGAGGCAGAAACACTGAGAGGCAGAAACACTGAGAGGCAGAAACACTGAGTGACAGAAACACTGAGTGGCAGAAACACTGAGGGGCAGAAACACTGAGAGGCAGAAACACTGAGAGGCAGAAACACTGAGAGGCAGACACACTGAGAGGCAGAAACACTGAGGGGCAGAAAGACTGAGGGGCAGAAACACTGAGAGGCAGAAACACCGAGAGGCAGAAACACAGAGATGCAGAAACACTGAGGGGCAGAAAGACTGAGGGGCAGAAACACTGAGAGGCAGAAACACTGAGAGGCAGAAACACTGAAAGGCAGAAACACTGAGAGGCAGAAACACTGAGAGGCAGAAACACTGAGAGACAGAAACACTGAGAGGCAGAAACACTGAGAGGCAGAAACACTGAGGGGCAGAAACACTGAGGGGTAGAAACACTGAGAGGCAGAAACACTGAGATGCAGAAACACTGAGGGACAGAAACACTGAGAGGCAGAAACACTGAGAGGCAGAAACACTGAGGGGCAGAAACACTGAGGGGTAGAAACACTGAGAGGCAGAAACACTGAGGGGCAGAAACACTGAGGGGTAGAAACACTGAGAGGCAGAAACACTGAGATGCAGAAACACTGAGGGACAGAAACACTGAGAGGCAGAAACACTGAGAGGCAGAAACACTGAGGGGCAGAAACACTGAGGGGCAGAAACACTGAGAGGCAGAAACACTGAGAGGCAGAAACACTGAGAGGCAGAAACACTGAGAGGCAGAAACACTGAGAGGCAGAAACACTGAGGGGCAGAAACACTGAGGGGCAGAAACACTGAGAGGCAGAAACACTGAGAGGCAGAAACACTGAGAGGCAGAAACACTGAGAGGCAGAAACACTGAGAGGCAGAAACACTGAGAGGCAGAAACACTGAGAGGCAGAAACACTGAGAGGCAGAAACACTGAGAGGCAGAAACACTGAGAGGCAGAAACACTGAGAGGCAGAAACACTGAGGGGCAGAAACACTGAGGGGCAGAAACACTGAGGGGCAGAAACACTGAGAGGCAGAAACACTGAGAGGCAGAAACACTGAGGGGCAGAAACACTGAGGGGCAGAAACACTGAGGGGCAGAAACACTGAGGGGCAGAAACACTGAGAGGCAGAAACACTGAGAGGCAGAAACACTGAGGGGCAGAAACACTGAGGGGCAGAAACACTGAGGGGCAGAAACACTGAGAGGCAGAAACACTGAGGGGCAGAAACACTGAGGGGCAGATAGTTCAGCTGCTGTGGAGGATTCATTTAAACTCCTCTACAGAGATTAAAATAATGTAAAGACTTTCTCAGAAAAATGCTCCAGCATCATTTGAGCACAGATGCCACTTCATTTGATGTTTTGTATCTTATGCAATGCATTTTAGACATTAAAAGTGTGATTTAAGTCTCAATGGGTCACTGTAATGGCAAACTCCAGCAGAAATACTGCAGCTGTAACATATGATATGGGATGCACTAATAATGGTTTAACATAGACGAATGTGGATTCAGTCAATGCAAAATATTAATAATCATAATTACAAAAAGATTAATAATGTGTTGCATAAACCTTCAGACGAGACCCAATATATGAGCGTTAATAGAGAGAACGCGATGTACAGACAGTGATCTACATACACACTACAGTGATCTACACACACATGACTAACCGTCTCATTGAAGACTCAGACAACGGCGAACATTAGTGCCATTCAACATTTCCAGGAAACAGGGAACGAACTTGTGAAGACATGTGTTCGGTTTTCAGGTTCCTCTAATTACATCTGACAAATGTAATGAGTCTATCAGAGCCATTAAGAAGCCCTGGAGAAAGAGCTTCTGTCAATTACAGTGTGTTTGAGTTTGACATTTACAGCAGCTTCACAGAACGCCACAGAAACCTCTCCGCCGTCTCTCAATGGAGCTATTAGCTGGAAGTGCTGAGAAACACGTTTCTGAACACACACAACTCCAGATTCTCACACACATCCAGAGTCACACACACAACTGCAGAGTCAACTCAACTACCCCCGTCTATGAGAATCACATGCATCACACAAGAGGATTCATGACAAAATAAAACACTATTGTGGTACAAATTAAATAAATTATGAAACTGTTTAAAATTTGGTTCAGCTGATTATTAAATTAAACCATTAAAACAGAATTTGGAATCAGTGTTTGGAAAAACTATTACAAACTGATAAATATATATATATATATATATATATATATATATATATATATATATATATATATATATATATATATATATATATATATATATATATTTAGCTTTTATAATTTTTTAGGTTCATAAAAATTAAACATTGTTGATAAATTACATGATTTTAATTAGAAATGCTTTTTTGGATACTACAATTTTATCTAATCATTAAAACCAAATGTAGATTTTTTTTATTAATATAATAATAATTGAGTAAAAATAAAAAAACTGATTTAAAAATATAATTTTGGTTAAACTTTTAATTGTTGCACAAATTAATACATTTTTATTACAAAAATTAATGAATTCATAATTTTGAGTAATTTGACTAATAGAGTAATCAAATACATAATCGACAGATTAACTGATTATCAAAATAATCACGTTGCAGAACAACAAAAAATTAAATCAAAATGAATCCAGATAAAATTAAATGGAAAATTCTGAATTTGAAAAAAATAAAACAGAATTCGAAAAAATACATAGTTTTTAGCTGCCTAAAAATATAATTTTGGTTAATTTTAACTGTTGTTAGGCGGAAAACAGAGATTTCCTTGGTCCAACACATGCATGATTTACTGATGTAGAGGCGTGTGTTAATGAAGCGTGTGTGTTAATGAAGGAGTGTGTTCCTCTATCGGCCATCGATCCGTGTGAAAGTGAGCTCAGGTGAGGAAACTCTACACACACTCGAACACTTACACACACTCCTACACCTACACACACACACAATCCTACACACACACACTCCTACACCTACACACACTCCTACACCTACACACACACTGCTACACACACTCCTAAACGTACACACACTCCTATACCTACACTTACACACACACACACTCCTACATTTACACACACACACACACACACACACACACACACTCCTACACCTACACACACCTACACACACTGCTACACACACTCCTAAACCTACACACACTCCTACACCTACACACACACTGCTACACACACTCCTAAACGTACACACACTCCTATACCTACACTTACACACATACACACTCCTACACTTACACACACACACACACACACACACACACACACACACACACACACACTCCTACACCTACACACACCTACACACACTCCTACACACACTGCTACACACACTCCTAAACCTACACACACTCCTAAACCTACACACACTCCTAAACCTACACACACTCCTAAACCTACACACACTGCTACACAAACTCCTACACACACACACACCTACACAGTACACACACACACACACCTACACAGTACACACACACACACAAACACACCTACACACTCCTACACACACACACACACACACACACACACACACCTACACACCTCACCACAGACTTTAATATTTAACCACTTCTACATTTCCCAGTCTCGGCAAAGAGTTGCTAAAAAAACTCAATCAATGTTGGTCTTGAAGCCATTATTTAAAGATGAGATTCTGACCCTGTGAAGGTCAATCCAGAGCGACACCGATGCACCTAACACACACACTCACACACACACACACACACACACACACACACACACACACACACACACACACACACACACACACACACACACACACACACACACACACTTCTGCTCTGAGCGATCCACCATTACACCAGTTTACTGCCCAATGTGGAGGGAAAGAACCTCTCAACACAAAGCCTTACATTCAATATTATATGATCAATTGCTGTCAGAGCAAAATTTAACTAGAAGGATAAAAAAACTGTTAATTTCCATTAGTTAGTTTATCTACAGTCATTAGAAGGAGTTGTGCAGTAGAATGGGAAGACTGATTCACTTCAGAGAATCGTTTGTTCAGGTGGTTCAGTGAACTGAGTCATTATTTAGTAGTGTTCCCAGAAGCCCCTGCACAGCATCTACATCAAGAGTAAGACACAGATTTCATTCAATACTGATGTTTTGACTGTTCTCGATCCATATATTGATCAGGGTGTTTATTAGTTTTATGTGATGCTGTCATCATAACTGAGATTATCAACACTACAGTAGATACCAGTACATGCACTGCTAATAATGGCGTTCTTCCTCAGTGTTTCTGTCTCGTTTTCCAGCACAAATATCTGATCATTCTTAAATCAAGATATATTTACTGGAGAAGAAGCAAAATTACTGAAGATTTTAATTCTTGTTTTCTCTTAAAAGTGCATCAAAATAAAGTGAGTTTGTGCTTAACTGTGAAGTACACAAAATATATAACTCAAATGAACAGCTTTCATTCACCGATGGCACAGATATTACACACTTGTAAGCATGTGTTAACTGTGATTCACACAGAACCACCTTCAGAGTTCTTCTCGTTGACAGTCAGGAGCTTCTCCTCGTTCACGGTCAGGAGGTTCTCCTGGTTCACAGTCAAGAGGTTCTCCTCGTTCACGGTCAGGAGGTTCACCTTGTTCACAGTGAGGAGATTCTCCTCATTCACGGTCAGGAGGTTCTCCTCGTTCACGGTGTGGAGGTTCTCCTCGTTCACGGTCTGGAGGTTCTCCTCGTTCACGGTCTGGAGGTTCTCCTCGTTCACAGTCAGGAGGTTCTCCTCGTTCACGGTCTGGAGGTTCTCCTCGTTCACAGACAGGAGGGTGTCCTCGTTCACAGTCAGCAGATTCTCCTCGTTCACGGTCAGGAGGTTCTCCTCATTCACGGTCTGGATGTTCTCCTCGTTCACGGTCTGGAGGTTCTCCTCATTGACAGTCAGGAGGTTCTCCTCGTTCACGGTCTGGAGGTTCTCCACGTTCACCGTCAGGAGGTTCTCCTCGTTCACAGTCAGGAGGTTCTCCTCGTTCACGGTCTGGAGGTTCTCCTCGTTCACAGACAGGAGGGTGTCCTCGTTCACAGTCAGCAGATTCTCCTCGTTCACGGTCAGCAGATTCTCCTCGTTCACGGTCTGGAGGTTCTCCTCGTTCACAGACAGGAGGGTGTCCTCGTTCACAGTCAGCAGATTCTCCTCGTTCACAGTCAGCAGATTCTCCTCGTTCACGGTCAGGAGGTTCTCCTCATTCACGGTCTGGATGTTCTCCTCGTTCACGGTCTGGAGGTTCTCCTCATTGACAGTCAGGAGGTTCTCCTCGTTCACGGTCTGGAGGTTCTCCACGTTCACCGTCAGGAGGTTCTCCTCGTTCACAGTCAGGAGGTTCTCCTCGTTCACGGTCTGGAGGTTCTCCTCGTTCACAGTCAGGAGGTTCTCTTCGTTCACCGTCAGGAGGTTCTCCTCGTTCACAGACAGGAGGTTCTCCTCGTTCACAGTCAGGAGGTTCTCCTCGTTCACCGTCAGGAGGTTCTCCTCGTTCACAGTCAGGAGATTCTCCTCGTTCACAGTCAGGAGGTTCTCCTCTTTCACGGTCTGGAGGTTCTCCTCGTTCACGGTCTGGAGGTTCTCCTCGTTCACGGTCTGGAGGTTCTCCTCGTTCACAGTCAGGAGGTTCTCCTCGTTCACGGTCTGGAGGTTCTCCTCGTTCACAGTCAGCAGATTCTCCTCGTTCACAGTCAGGAGGTTCTCCTCGTTCACGGTCTGGAGGTTCTCCTCGTTCACAGACAGGAGGGTGTCCTCGTTCAGAGTCAGCAGATTCTCCTCGTTCACAGTCAGGAGGTTCTCCTCGTTCACGGTCTGGATGTTCTCCTCGTTCACGGTCTCGAGGTTCTCCTCATTGACAGTCAGGAGGTTCTCCTCGTTCACGGTCTGGAGGTTCTCCACGTTCACCGTCAGGAGATTCTCCTCATTCACGGTCAGGAGGTTCTCCTCGTTCACGGTCTGGAGGTTCTCCTCGTTCACGGTCTGGAGGTTCTCCTCGTTCACAGTCAGGAGGTTCTCCTCGTTCACGGTCTGGAGGTTCTCCTCGTTCACAGTCAGCAGATTCTCCTTGTTCACAGTCAGGAGGTTCTCCTCGTTCACAGTCAAGAGGTTCTCCTCGTTCACGGTCAGGAGGTTCTCCTTGTTCACAGTCAGGAGATTCTCCTCATTCACGGTCAGGAGGTTCTCCTCGTTCACGGTCTGGAGGTTCTCCTCGTTCACGGTCTGGAGGTTCTCCTCGTTCACGCTCAGGAGGTTCTCCTCGTTCACGGTCTGGAGGTTCTCCTCGTTCACAGTCAGCAGATTCTCCTCGTTCACAGTCAGGAGGTTCTCCTCGTTCACGGTCTGGAGGTTCTCCTCGTTCACGGTCTGGAGGTTCTCCTCGTTCACAGACAGGAGGGTGTCCTCGTTCACAGTCAGCAGATTCTCCTCGTTCACGGTCAGGAGGTTCTCCTCATTCACGGTCTGGATGTTCTCCTCGTTCACGGTCTGGAGGTTCTCCTCATTGACAGTCAGGAGGTTCTCCTCGTTCACGGTCTGGAGGTTCTCCACGTTCACCGTCAGGAGGTTCTCCTCGTTCACAGTCAGGAGGTTCTCCTCGTTCACGGTCTGGAGGTTCTCCTCGTTCACAGTCAGGAGGTTCTCTTCGTTCACCGTCAGGAGGTTCTCCTCGTTCACAGACAGGAGGTTCTCCTCGTTCACAGTCAGGAGGTTCTCCTCGTTCACCGTCAGGAGGTTCTCCTCGTTCACAGTCAGGAGATTCTCCTCGTTCACAGTCAGGAGGTTCTCCTCTTTCACGGTCTGGAGGTTCTCCTCGTTCACGGTCTGGAGGTTCTCCTCGTTCACGGTCTGGAGGTTCTCCTCGTTCACAGTCAGGAGGTTCTCCTCGTTCACGGTCTGGAGGTTCTCCTCGTTCACAGTCAGCAGATTCTCCTCGTTCACAGTCAGGAGGTTCTCCTCGTTCACGGTCTGGAGGTTCTCCTCGTTCACAGACAGGAGGGTGTCCTCGTTCAGAGTCAGCAGATTCTCCTCGTTCACAGTCAGGAGGTTCTCCTCGTTCACGGTCTGGATGTTCTCCTCGTTCACGGTCTCGAGGTTCTCCTCATTGACAGTCAGGAGGTTCTCCTCGTTCACGGTCTGGAGGTTCTCCACGTTCACCGTCAGGAGATTCTCCTCATTCACGGTCAGGAGGTTCTCCTCGTTCACGGTCTGGAGGTTCTCCTCGTTCACGGTCTGGAGGTTCTCCTCGTTCACAGTCAGGAGGTTCTCCTCGTTCACGGTCTGGAGGTTCTCCTCATTCACAGTCAGCAGATTCTCCTTGTTCACAGTCAGGAGGTTCTCCTCGTTCACAGTCAAGAGGTTCTCCTCGTTCACGGTCAGGAGGTTCTCCTTGTTCACAGTCAGGAGATTCTCCTCATTCACGGTCAGGAGGTTCTCCTCGTTCACGGTCTGGAGGTTCTCCTCGTTCACGGTCTGGAGGTTCTCCTCGTTCACGCTCAGGAGGTTCTCCTCGTTCACGGTCTGGAGGTTCTCCTCGTTCACAGTCAGCAGATTCTCCTCGTTCACAGTCAGGAGGTTCTCCTCGTTCACGGTCTGGAGGTTCTCCTCGTTCACGGTCTGGAGGTTCTCCTCGTTCACAGACAGGAGGGTGTCCTCGTTCACAGTCAGCAGATTCTCCTCGTTCACGGTCAGGAGGTTCTCCTCATTCACGGTCTGGATGTTCTCCTCGTTCACGGTCTGGAGGTTCTCCTCATTGACAGTCAGGAGGTTCTCCTCGTTCACGGTCTGGAGGTTCTCCACGTTCACCGTCAGGAGGTTCTCCTCGTTCACAGTCAGGAGGTTCTCCTCGTTCACGGTCTGGAGGTTCTCCTCGTTCACAGTCAGGAGGTTCTCTTCGTTCACCGTCAGGAGGTTCTCCTCGTTCACAGACAGGAGGCTCTCCTCGTTCACAGTCAGGAGGTTCTCCTCGTTCACCGTCAGGAGGTTCTCCTCGTTCACAGTCAGGAGATTCTCCTCGTTCAAAGTCAGGAGGTTCTCCTCGTTCACGGTCTGGAGGTTCTCCTCGTTCACAGTCAGGAGGTTCTCCTTGTTCACGGTCTGAAGGTTCTCCTCGTTCACAGTCTGGAGGTTCTCCTCGTTCACGGTCTGGAGGTTCTCCTCGTTCACGGTCTGGAGGTTCTCCTCGTTCGCGGTCTGGAGGTTCTCCTCGTTCACCGTCAGGAGGTTCTCCTCGTTCACAGTCAGGAGATTCTCCTCGTTCACGGTCTGGAGGTTCTCCTCGTTCACGGTCTGGAGGTTCTCCTCGTTCACGGTCTGGAGGTTCTCCTCGTTCACAGTCAGGAGATTCTCCTCGTTCACGGTCAGGAGGTTCTCCTCGTTCACGGTCTGGAGGTTCTCCTCGTTCACGGTCTGGAGATTCTCCTCGTTCACGGTCTGGAGGTTCTCCTCGTTCACGGTCTGGAGGTTCTCCTCGTTCACGGTCTGGAGGTTCTCCTCGTTCACGGTCTGGAGGTTCTCCTCGTTCACGGTCTGGAGGTTCTCCTCGTTCACAGTCGGGAGGATCTCCTCGTTCACGGTCTGGAGGTTCTCCTCGTTCACGGTCTGGAGGTTCTCCACGTTCACAGTCAGAAGGTTCTCCTCGTTCACGGTCTGGAGGTTCTCCTCGTTCACGGTCTGGAGGTTCTCCTCGTTCACGGTCAGCAGATTCTCCTCGTTCACGGTCAGGAGGTTCTCCTCATTCAAGGTCTGGAGGTTCTCCTCGTTCACGGTCTGGAGGTTCTCCTCATTCACAGTCTGGAGGTTCTCCTCGTTCACAGTCAGGAGGTTCTCCTCGTTCACAGTCAGGAGATTCTCCTCGTTCACAGTCAGGAAGTGGGCGTAACCTGAAGGGCGTAACTTGAAGGGGGCGTAACTTGAAAGGGAGTAACTTGAAGGGGCGAAACTTGAAGGGGCGTAACCTGAAGGGGCGTAACCTGGAGTGGGCGTAACTTGAAGGGGCTAACTTGAAGTGGGCGTAACTTGAAGGGATGTAACTTGAAAGGGCGTAGCTTGAAGGGGCGTAACTTGAAGGGGCCTCACTTGAAGTGGGCGTAACTTGAAGGGGCGTAACTTGATGGGGCATAACATGAAGGGGTGTAACCTGAAGTGGGCGTAACCTGAAGGGGCGTAACTTGAAGGGGCGTAACTTGAAGGGGGCGTAACTTGAAGGGGCGTAACTTGAAGGGGCGAAACTTGAAGGGGCGTAACCTGAAGGGGCGTAACCTGGAGTGGGCGTAACTTGAAGGGGCTAACTTGAAGTGGGCGTAACTTGAAGGGGCGTAACTTGAAAGGGCGTAACTTGAAGGGGCGTAACTTGAAGGGGCGTAACTTGAAGGGGCGGAACCTGAAGGGGCGGAACTTGAAGTAGAGTAACTTGAAGGGGCGTAACTTGATGGGGCGTAGGCCTGTCGCGATAGTCAATAAATCAATTAATCGCACGATTAAAAAAAAATGAGCTCGATAATTTTTCCGGCCGCGATAATTTCCATTTGCATGCTTGTTTGGTTTCGTCGTCTCTCTCTCTCTCTCTCTCTCTCTCTCTCTACCAAAGAGACTGGATGACAACTCTCGGAGCGCCGCAGTGCATTCGTGCAGCACTACCTCTCGCTCGTCCCTCTCTCTCTCGCGCGCGCTCTCTCTCCCTCATATGAGGCGCCGTCTAGGGCTTAAATCAAACTTCATTCACGCACACATGAAACAATTGCATATGCTCAAACAAATACATATGAAATGCACAACGACACACCTAAAGTCGCTCACGCACATACACGCAAACTCTACACACACACACACACGAGATGCGTGCACACACAAACTCTCCACGCACATACTCATATGTACGGAGCCCCTAAAGGGACGTGGTGGTGAAAAAAAAATTAGGATGGGAGAATTTTTTTTTTAAACCTTTTGCGTTCCCTCGCATAACTTTTGCGTTCCCCCGAGAAACTTTGTGTTCCCTCGCAAAACCTGTTGTGAGCTCGGACAGACACTTACTGTTTAATGTCCCGCTGGCAGTGCTTCAGAGCTCCGTACGTTAATGGAGCGTTTCTTAGTGTTTGAACTTGGACTCAAATATAAAGAATTGCGGTCAGTGCTTAACTCAAGGAACTTCCCGGATCAATATTCTTTAGCTAAACGTTATTAAAACACAAACGACACCTATTTACAATCACTGTAACCTAGACAACGAGCTACAACCCAATTTTCCTCAAAACGAGCTTTATATTATAGGCTAAATGGATCTTTATGTGCAGGCGCCTGAGAGACAAGTCAAGGGACCATCTGCAAAGTGCAATATAACCCAACAAACGACTACAGCATCAACTCATATTCAAAAATACAAAAATAGTCATTAACTTCAATGTTACAAACTGTGGTGCCACCAAATTCAGCTTACACATCAAAGGTGACCCACTGGTCGTACTACACTGCTTTTGCACATTTTAGATTATGAAAAATATTCAATAACTCCGCTGTAACACACCAAATTTAGTTCACACATCACTGCTCTAATATTGATTATACAACACTTTGTCTTCCAAATGCATAACTGTAAATGTAACTCTTTTATCCAAAGGTATACATTTATATTCTTATGAGTTCTTGCTCTTCCCTGGGAATCGAACCTATGACCTTGGTATTGCATGCACCAACGCATGAGCTACAGGAAAGCTAGTCCCATACTAGCTTTCCTGTAGCTCATGCGTTGGTGCATGCAATACCAAGGTCATAGGTTCGATTCCCAGTAATTGCACATAAAAAATAATTAGGCCTATTATTTACACAAAATTTTATTGGTACTGTGCGCAGCTAGTTACAATCATAGCTTATGCATTATATTTGCTTACTGAATTTCGATGGGATTACACATAACATTGTGAAGTTATTGATTTAATTTCATAAAAAATCATAACAACTATGCTTTTTTTAAATCAAACTAAGTATTGTAGTATAACCAGCAGGGGAGCGGTGATGTGTGAACTGAATTTGGCCACAATGTCATAGTGAAGATATAGAATATGTTTAATAATATAAAATGTGCAGATGTGTTTGGGATTTGAACTTTGCAGACGGCCCCTTATTTGGACTTGTCTCTCAATCGTCTGTTTAGAGATAAATGTATATTATGAGGAGAATTAGCTCGTTGTCTAGGTTACTGTGATTGTAAATAGGTGTCGTTTGTGTTTTAACAACGTTTAGCTCAAGAATATTGATCCGGGAAGTTCGAATAGCCTATTTGAATATTGCCAGCATTTCTTTATATTTGAGTCCAAGTTCAAACACTATGAAACGCTCCATTAACGTACGGAGCTCTGAAGCACTGCCAGCGGAACATTAAACAGGAAGTGTCTGTCCGAGCTCACAACAGGGTTTGCGTGGGAACGCAAATAACTTTGCGAGGGAACGCAAAAGATTTGTAAAAAAAAACTTGATTACGCCCCATCAAGTTATGCCTCTTCAAGTTACACCCACTTCAAGTTACGCCCGTTCAGGTTATGCCACTTCAAGTTATGCCCCTTCAGGTTACGCCCCTTCAAGTTATGCCCCTTCAGGTTACGCCCCTTCAAGTTATGCCCCTTCAGGTTACACCCACTTCAAGTTACGCCCCTTCAAGTTATGCCCCTTCAGGTTACGCCCCTTCAAGTTATGCCCCTTCAGGTTACACCCACTTCAAGTTACGCCCCTTCAAGTTATGCCCCTTCAGGTTACACCCACTTCAAGTTACGCCCCTTCAAGTTATGCCCCTTCAGGTTACACCCACTTCAAGTTACGCCCCTTCAAGTTATGCCCCTTCAAGTTACGCCCCTTCAAGTTATGCCCCTTCAGGTTACACCCACTTCAAGTTACGCCCCTTCAAGTTATGCCCCTTCAGGTTACGCCCCTTCAAGTTATGCCCCTTCAGGTTACACCCACTTCAAGTTATGCCCCTTCAGGTTACACCCACTTCAAGTTACGCCCCTTCAAGTTATGCCCCTTCAAGTTATGCCCCTTCAAGTTATGCCCCTTCAGGTTACGCCCCTTCAAGTTATGCCCCTTCAGGTTACGCCCCTTCAAGTTATGCCCCTTCAGGTTACACCCACTTCAAGTTACGCCCCTTCAAGTTATGCCCCTTCAGGTTACGCCCCTTCAAGTTATGCCCCTTCAGGTTACACCCACTTCAAGTTACGCCCCTTCAGGTTACGCCCCATCAATTTATGCCCCTTCAAGTTATGCTCCTTCAAGTTATGCCCCTTCAGGTTACGCCCCTTCAAGTTACGCCCCTTCAGGTTACACCCACTTCAAGTTACGCCCCTTCAGGTTACGCCCCATCAATTTATGCCCCTTCAAGTTATGCTCCTTCAAGTTATGCCCCTTCATGTTATGCCCCTTCAGGTTACGCCCCTTCAAGTTATGCCCCTTCAGGTTACACCCACTTCAAGTTACGCCCCTTCAGGTTACGCCCCATCAATTTATGCCTCTTCAAGTTACGCCCCTTCATGTTACGCCTCTTCAAGTTATGCCCCTTCATGTTATGCCTCTTCAAGTTACGCCCCTTCATGTTACGCCCCTTCAAGTAATACACAGACTCAAAACTCAAAAAATAAAAGTCTGGTTTAAGACAGAAATATATTACTATTATACTCTATTATACTATTAATCTATAATACTATTGTAGAGTAGAATGTGCCTTTCAAATGTCCTCTGTGGTAATAAGTAATAATCAATAATAATGAGTAATAACAATAAAACTGTTTTTAGGGAATTTACCACAATTTCTATCAGTAAACCTTAGTTGTGCACAAATTGTTTGCCAAAAACTGAAAGGTTCAAATTTAATTTGATTACATTTTAAAAGACTAAATGTAACTGTTAAAGTTTATGCATTCATTTGATTATTATTTTTTATGATAATAAATCTGTATTAAATCATAAAACAGAATCCAGAAAAACACAGAGTTTCTGAAAATGTAACTATTATTATTATTAAAAAGTTATTAAATTATTCAGTTAAGTGTTTATGAATCCAATTTTAATTTGATTATTAAAATTTAGAAAACATAATAAATAATAAATCAAATTTCCTGTTTGCAGCAGTACAGTAGAGCAATGGTTCAGTTCAACTGAACTGAGTAACTGAACAATATTTATTTGATACTGAATTAATATTGATGATGATGTGGTGATGTGATGATGATGTGATGATGTGGTGATGTGATAATGATGAGGTGATGTGATGATGTGGTGATGATGATGTGGTGATGATGATGTGGTGATGATGATGTGGTGATGATGATGTGGTGATGTGATGATGAGGTGATGTGATAATGATGAGGTGATGTGATGATGTGGTGATGATGATGTGGTGATGATGATGTGGTGATGATCAGGTGATGATGATGTGGTGATGTGATGATGATCTGATGATGTGGTGATGTGATGATGATGTGGTGATGTGATGATGTAATGATGATGATGTGGTGATGATGATGTGGTGATGATGATGTGATGATGATGTGGTGATGTGATGATGATGTGATGATGTGGTGATGTGATGATGATGATGTGGTGATGTGATGATGTAATGATGATGATGTGGTCATGATGATGATGCGATGATGATGTGATGATGTGATGATGAGGTGATGATGACGTGGTGATGATGATGTGGTGATGATGTGGTGATGTGATGATGTAATGATGATGATGTGGTGATGATGATGTGGTGATGATCAGGTGATGATGATGTGGTGATGTGATGATGATGTGATGATGTGGTCATGTGATGATGATGATGTGGTGATGTGATGGTGTAATGATGATGATGTGGTCATGATGATGATGTGATGATGATGTGATGATGTGATGATGTGATGATGTGATGATGAGGTGATGATGATGTGGTGATGATGATGTGGTGATGTGATGATGTGATGATGTAATGATGATGATGTGGTCATGATGATGATGTGATGATGATGTGATGATGTGATGATGTGATGATGTGGTGATGATGATGTGGTGATGATGATGTGGTGATGTGATGATGATGATGTGGTGATGTGATGATGATGATGTGATGATGTGATGGTGTAATGTGATGATGTGGTGATGTGATGATGTGATGATGTGATGATGGTGATGTGATGATGTGGTGATGTGATGATGTGATGATGGTGATGTGATGATGTGATGATGATAATGTGATGATGTTATGATTATGTGGTGATGTGATGATGATGTGGTGATGTGATGATGTGGTGATGTGATGATGATGTGGTGATGTGATGATGTGATGTGGTGATGATGTGTGATGTAATGATGTGATGATGATGTGGCGATGATGTAATGATGTGATGATGATAATGTGATGATGTGATGATGATAATGTGATGATGTGGTGATGATGTGGTGATGTGATGATGATGTGGTGATGATGATGTGGGGATGTGATGATGCAATGTGATGATGTTGTGATGTGATGATGTGATGATGAGGATGTGATGATGTGATGATGTGATGATGATGTGGTGATGTGATGATGTGGTGATGATGATGTGATGATGTGGTGATGATGTGGTGATGTAATGATGTGATGATGATGTGGCGATGATGTAATGATGTGATGATGTGATCATGTGATGATAATGTGATGATGTGGTGATGTGATGATGTATTGTGATGATGTGGTGATGATGTGATGTGATGTGGTGATGATGTGATGATGTGCTGATGTGATGATGTTATGATTATGTGGTGATATATATACGCAGATTCAGCGGGACTCACTGTATTACAATACATTACAGTCATATACATTTGCCTTCACATTCCCACAACATTTGAAGGCAAATCTTGAGTTAGTGTGTGCATTTGGCTATAGTGTTTTTTAAGTTCCTCCTCTGGAGGACTGTTCTCCTCCCATGTAAGTGTGTTTCAATATTGTTTGATTGCATGTAAGTGTAAGTCAAGTGAAGCTGAACCACTTTAGCACTGCGGTGTGATCATGTGATGATGTGATCATGTGATGATGTGATCATGTGATGATGATAATGTGATGATGATGTAATAATGTGATGATGTGGTGATGTTATGATGATGTGATGATGTTATGATTATGTGGTGATGTGATGATGATGTGGTGATGATGTGGTGATGTGATGATGATGATGTGATGATGTGATGATGATGTGGTGATGTGATGATGTGGTGATTTGATGATGTGGTGATGTGATGATGTGGTGATGATGTGATGATGATGTGATGATGTGATGATGTGATGATGATGTGGTGATGTGATGATGTGGTGATGTGATGATTATGTGGTGATGTGATGATGTGATGATGTGATGATGATGTGGTGATGATGTGGTGATGTGATGATGATGATGTGATGATGATGTGGCGATGTGATGATGTGGTGATGTGATGATGATGTGGTGATGTGATGATGTGGTGATGTGGTGATGTGGTGATGTGATGATGTGATGATGTGATGATGTGGTGATGTGGTGATGATGATGTGATGATGTGATGATGTGGTGATGTGGTGATGTGGTGATGTGGTGATGTGATGATGTGATGATGTGGTGATGTGGTGATGTGATGATGTGATGATGTGATGATGTGGTGATGTGGTGATGATGATGATGTGATGATGATGATGTGATGATGTGATGATGTGGTGATGATGTGATGATGATGTGATGATGTGATGATGATGTGGTGATGTGATGATGTGGTGATGATGATGTGGTGATGATGATGTGGTGATGATGATGTGGTGATGATGATGTGGTGATGATCAGGTGATGATGATGTGGTGATGTGATGATGATGTGATGATGTGGTGATGTGATAATGATGAGGTGATGTGATGATGTGGTGATGATGATGTGGTGATGATGATGTGGTGATGATGATGTGGTGATGTGATGATGATGTGATGATGAGGTGATGTGATAATGATGAGGTGATGTGATGATGTGGTGATGATGATGTGGTGATGATGATGTGGTGATGATGATGTGGTGATGATGATGTGGTGATGATCAGGTGATGATGATGTGGTGATGTGATGATGATGTGATGATGTGGTGATGTGATAATGATGAGGTGATGTGATGATGTGGTGATGATGATGTGGTGATGATGATGTGGTGATGATGATGTGGTGATGATGATGTGGTGATGTGATGATGAGGTGATGTGATAATGATGAGGTGATGTGATGATGTGGTGATGATGATGTGGTGATGATGATGTGGTGATGATCAGGTGATGATGATGTGGTGATGTGATGATGATCTGATGATGTGGTGATGTGATGATGATGTGGTGATGTGATGATGTAATGATGATGATGTGGTGATGATGATGTGGTGATGATGATGTGATGATGATGTGGTGATGTGATGATGATGTGATGATGTGGTGATGTGATGATGATGATGTGGTGATGTGATGATGTAATGATGATGATGTGGTCATGATGATGATGCGATGATGATGTGATGATGTGATGATGAGGTGATGATGACGTGGTGATGATGATGTGGTGATGTGATGATGTAATGATGATGATGTGGTGATGATGATGTGGTGATGATCAGGTGATGATGATGTGGTGATGTGATGATGATGTGATGATGTGGTCATGTGATGATGATGATGTGGTGATGTGATGGTGTAATGATGATGATGTGGTCATGATGATGATGTGATGATGATGTGATGATGTGATGATGTGATGATGTGATGATGAGGTGATGATGATGTGGTGATGATGATGTGGTGATGTGATGATGTGATGATGTAATGATGATGATGTGGTCATGATGATGATGTGATGATGATGTGATGATGTGATGATGTGATGATGTGGTGATGATGATGTGGTGATGATGATGTGGTGATGTGATGATGATGATGTGGTGATGTGATGATGATGATGTGATGATGTGATGGTGTAATGTGATGATGTGGTGATGTGATGATGTGATGATGTGATGATGGTGATGTGATGATGTGGTGATGTGATGATGTGATGATGGTGATGTGATGATGTGATGATGATAATGTGATGATGTTATGATTATGTGGTGATGTGATGATGATGTGGTGATGTGATGATGTGGTGATGTGATGATGATGTGGTGATGTGATGATGTGATGTGGTGATGATGTGTGATGTAATGATGTGATGATGATGTGGCGATGATGTAATGATGTGATGATGATAATGTGATGATGTGATGATGATAATGTGATGATGTGGTGATGATGTGGTGATGTGATGATGATGTGGTGATGATGATGTGGGGATGTGATGATGCAATGTGATGATGTTGTGATGTGATGATGTGATGATGAGGATGTGATGATGTGATGATGATGTGGTGATGTGATGATGTGGTGATGATGATGTGATGATGTGGTGATGATGTGGTGATGTAATGATGTGATGATGATGTGGCGATGATGTAATGATGTGATCATGTGATGATAATGTGATGATGTGGTGATGTGATGATGTATTGTGATGATGTGGTGATGATGTGATGTGATGTGGTGATGATGTGATGATGTGCTGATGTGATGATGTTATGATTATGTGGTGATGTGTTGATGATGAGGTGATGTGATGATGTTATGATTATGTGGTGATGTGTTGATGTGATGATGTGGTGATGTGATGATGATAATGTGATGATGTGGTGATGATGTGATGTGATGTGGTGATGATGTGATGATGTGGTGATGTGATGATGTTATGATTATGTGGTGATGTGTTGATGATGAGGTGATGTGATGATGATGATGTGGTGATGTGATGATGTTATGATTATGTGGTGATGTGTTGATGTGATGATGTGGTGATGTGATGATGATAATGTGATGATGTGGTTATGTGATGATGTGATGATTATGTGGTGATGTGATGATTTGATGATGATTATGTGGTGATGTGATGATGATGATGTGGTGATGTTATGATTATGTGGTGATGTGATGTAAAGATGTGGTGATGCTTTCTGCTTTTCTGCTGTTATCTCGGGACGCTAGTCCCGAGGTAAATAGCGTTCGTCAGCTCCGGTTTGTATCCAGCCTCTCACGGAGACCTCAGATGCTCCAACACCTGCGATAAGATGACTAAACGCCTGTGAAGAGACGACTCGACGCCTGTGAAGAGACGACTCAACGCCGGCGATATGTTATGCTCTAAATTACTACATGATTAACTAACTGTATTTTTTTTCTATGTACATTTCTGAAATGCACATTCTGTAAAGCTGCTTTGAAACAATAAGTATTGTGAAAAGCGCTATACAAATAAATTTGAATTGAATTGAATTGATGTGATGTTATGATTATGTGGTGATGTGATGATGATGTGATGATGTGGTGATGTTATGATTATGTGGTGATGTGATGATTATGTGGTGATGTGATGATGATGATGTGGTGATGTGATGATGTTATGATTATGTGGTGATGTGATGATTATGTGGTGATGATGTTATGATTATGTGGTGATGTGATGATGTGAGGATGATGATGTGGTGATGTGATCATGTTATGATTATGTGGTGATGTGATGATGATGATGTGGTGATGTGATGATGTTATGATTATGTGGTGATGTGATGATTATGTGGTGATGTGATGATGATGATGTGGTGATGTGATGATGTTATGATTATGTGTTGCTGTGATGATGATAATGTGATGATGTGGTGATGATGTGATAATGTGGTGATGTGATGATGTTATGATTATGCGGTGATGTGATGATGATGTGATGTGGGGATGTGATGATGTTATGATTATGTGGTGATGTGATGGTGATGTGATGATGATGTGATGATGTGGTGATGTGATGATTATGTGGTGATGTGATGATGATTTAGTGATTTGATGATGTGGTGATGTGATGATGTTATGATTATGTGGTGTAATTTGGTGATGTGATGATGATGTGGTGATGTGATGATGATGTGGTGATGTGTTGATGTTATGATTATGTGGTGATATGATGATTATCGGGTGATGTGATGATGGTGATGTGGTGATGTGATGTTATGATTATGTAGTGATTTGATGATGTGTTGATGTGTTGATTTGATGATGTGGTGATGTGATGATTATGTGGTAATGTGATGATGATGATGTTATGATTATGTGGTGATGTGTTGATGTGGTGATGATGTAGTGATTTGATGATGTGGTGATGTGATGAGGTGGTGATTTGATTATGTGGTGATGTGATGTGATGATGTGATGTAAAGATATGGTGATGTGATGATGTTATGATTATGTGGTGTAATTTGCTGATTTGATGATGATGATGTTATGATTATGTGGTGATGTGATGATGATGTGATTTGATTATGTGGTGATGTGATGTGATGATTTGATGTAAAGATGTGGTGATGTGATGATGTTATGATTATGTGGTGTAATTTGGTGATGTGGTGATGTGTTGATGTTATGATTATGTGGTGATATGATGCTTTTCTGGTGATGTGATGATGATGATGTGGTGATGTGATGATGTTATGATTATGTAGTGATTTGATGATGTGATGATGTGGTGATGTGATGATTATGTGGTGATATGATGATTATCGGGTGATGTGATGATGATGATGTGGTGATGTGATGATGTTATGATTATGTAGTGATTTGATGATGTGATGATGTGTTGATTTGATGATGTGGTGATGTGATGATTATGTGGTAATGTGATGATGATGATGTTATGATTATGTGGTGATGTGTTGATGTGATGATGATGTAGTGATTTGATGATGTGGTGATGTGATGAGGTGGTGATTTGATTATGTGGTGATGTGATGTGATGATGTGATGTAAAGATGTGGTGATGTGATGATGTTATGATTATGTGGTGTAATTTGCTGATTTGATGATGATGATGTTATGATTATGTGGTGATGTGATGATGATGTGATTTGATTATGTGGTGATGTG
This sequence comes from Siphateles boraxobius, assembly GCF_051911475.1. Taxonomy (NCBI): domain Eukaryota; kingdom Metazoa; phylum Chordata; class Actinopteri; order Cypriniformes; family Leuciscidae; genus Siphateles; species Siphateles boraxobius. Next base: position 190,754 of record NW_027509141.1, on the reverse strand, counting down.
ATGTGATGATGTGATGTAAAGATGTGGCGATGTGATGATGTTATGATTATGTGGTGTAATTTGCTGATTTGATGATGATGATGTTATGATTATGTGGTGATGTGATGATGATGTGATTTGATTATGTGGTGATGTGATGTGATGATGTGATGTAAAGATGTGGTGATGTGATGATGTTATGATTATGTGGTGTAATTTGCTGATTTGATGATGATGATGTTATGATTATGTGGTGATGTGATGATGATGTGATTTGATTATGTGGTGATGTGATGTGATGATTTGATGTAAAGATGTGGTGATGTGATGATGTTATGATTATGTGGTGTAATTTGGTGATGTGGTGATGTGATGATGTTATGATTATGTAGTGATTTGATGATGTGATGATGATGATGTTATGATTATGTGGTGATGTGTTGATGTGATGATGATGATGTGGTGAATTTGATGATGATGATGTGATGATGTGTTGATGTGGTGATGTGATGATGTGGTGATGTGATGATGATGATGATGTGGTGATTTTAGATTATGTGGTGATGTGATGATGATGATGTTATGATTATGTGATTATGTGGTGATGTGATGATGATGTGGTGATGTGATGATGTGGTGATGTGATGATGTGATGATGATGATGATGGGATGTGATGTGGTGATGTGATGATGATGATGATGGGATGTGATGTGGTGATGTGATGATGTGATGATGATGATGATGGGATGTGATGTGGTGATGTGATGATGTGTTGATGTGGTGATGTGATGATGTGGTGATGTGATGATGATGATGATGTGGTGATTTTAGATTATGTGGTGATGTGATGATGATGATGTGGTGATGTGATGATGTTATGATTATGTGATTATGTGGTGATGTGATGATGATGTGGTGATGTGATGATGTGGTGATGTGGTGATGTGATGATGTGGTGATGCGATGATGATGATGTGGTGATGTGATGATGATGATGATGTGGTGATGTGATGATGTGATGATGGTGATGTGATGATGTGATGATGATAATGTGATGATGTTATGATTATGTGGTGATGTGATGATGATGTGGTGATGTGATGATGTGGTGATGTGATGATGATGTGGTGATGTGATGATGTGATGTGGTGATGATGTGTGATGTAATGATGTGATGATGATGTGGCGATGATGTAATGATGTGATGATGATAATGTGATGATGTGATGATGATAATGTGATGATGTGGTGATGATGTGGTGATGTGATGATGATGTGGTGATGATGATGTGGGGATGTGATGATGCAATGTGATGATGTTGTGATGTGATGATGTGATGATGAGGATGTGATGATGTGATGATGATGTGGTGATGTGATGATGTGGTGATGATGATGTGATGATGTGGTGATGATGTGGTGATGTAATGATGTGATGATGATGTGGCGATGATGTAATGATGTGATGATGTGATCATGTGATGATAATGTGATGATGTGGTGATGTGATGATGTATTGTGATGATGTGATGATGTGATGTGATGTGGTGATGATGTGATGATGTGCTGATGTGATGATGTTATGATTATGTGGTGATGTGTTGATGATGAGGTGATGTGATGATGTTATGATTATGTGGTGATGTGTTGATGTGATGATGTGGTGATGTGATGATGATAATGTGATGATGTGGTGATGATGTGATGTGATGTGGTGATGATGTGATGATGTGGTGATGTGATGATGTTATGATTATGTGGTGATGTGTTGATGATGAGGTGATGTGATGATGATGATGTGGTGATGTGATGATGTTATGATTATGTGGTGATGTGTTGATGTGATGATGTGGTGATGTGATGATGATAATGTGATGATGTGGTTATGTGATGATGTGATGATTATGTGGTGATGTGATGATTTGATGATGATTATGTGGTGATGTGATGATGATGATGTGGTGATGTTATGATTATGTGGTGATGTGATGTAAAGATGTGGTGATGCTTTCTGCTTTTCTGCTGTTATCTCGGGACGCTAGTCCCGAGGTAAATAGCGTTCGTCAGCTCCGGTTTGTATCCAGCCTCTCACGGAGACCTCAGATGCTCCAACACCTGCGATAAGATGACTAAACGCCTGTGAAGAGACGACTCGACGCCTGTGAAGAGACGACTCAACGCCGGCGATATGTTATGCTCTAAATTACTACATGATTAACTAACTGTATTTTTTTTCTATGTACATTTCTGAAATGCACATTCTGTAAAGCTGCTTTGAAACAATAAGTATTGTGAAAAGCGCTATACAAATAAATTTGAATTGAATTGAATTGATGTGATGTTATGATTATGTGGTGATGTGATGATGATGTGATGATGTGGTGATGTTATGATTATGTGGTGATGTGATGATTATGTGGTGATGTGATGATGATGATGTGGTGATGTGATGATGTTATGATTATGTGGTGATGTGATGATTATGTGGTGATGATGTTATGATTATGTGGTGATGTGATGATGTGAGGATGATGATGTGGTGATGTGATCATGTTATGATTATGTGGTGATGTGATGATGATGATGTGGTGATGTGATGATGTTATGATTATGTGGTGATGTGATGATTATGTGGTGATGTGATGATGATGATGTGGTGATGTGATGATGTTATGATTATGTGTTGCTGTGATGATGATAATGTGATGATGTGGTGATGATGTGATAATGTGGTGATGTGATGATGTTATGATTATGCGGTGATGTGATGATGATGTGATGTGGGGATGTGATGATGTTATGATTATGTGGTGATGTGATGGTGATGTGATGTGGTGATGTGATGATGATGTGATGATGTGGTGATGTGATGATTATGTGGTGATGTGATGATGATTTAGTGATTTGATGATGTGGTGATGTGATGATGTTATGATTATGTGGTGTAATTTGGTGATGTGATGATGATGTGGTGATGTGATGATGATGTGGTGATGTGTTGATGTTATGATTATGTGGTGATATGATGATTATCGGGTGATGTGATGATGGTGATGTGGTGATGTGATGTTATGATTATGTAGTGATTTGATGATGTGTTGATGTGTTGATTTGATGATGTGGTGATGTGATGATTATGTGGTAATGTGATGATGATGATGTTATGATTATGTGGTGATGTGTTGATGTGGTGATGATGTAGTGATTTGATGATGTGGTGATGTGATGAGGTGGTGATTTGATTATGTGGTGATGTGATGTGATGATGTGATGTAAAGATATGGTGATGTGATGATGTTATGATTATGTGGTGTAATTTGCTGATTTGATGATGATGATGTTATGATTATGTGGTGATGTGATGATGATGTGATTTGATTATGTGGTGATGTGATGTGATGATTTGATGTAAAGATGTGGTGATGTGATGATGTTATGATTATGTGGTGTAATTTGGTGATGTGGTGATGTGTTGATGTTATGATTATGTGGTGATATGATGCTTTTCTGGTGATGTGATGATGATGATGTGGTGATGTGATGATGTTATGATTATGTAGTGATTTGATGATGTGATGATGTGGTGATGTGATGATTATGTGGTGATATGATGATTATCGGGTGATGTGATGATGATGATGTGGTGATGTGATGATGTTATGATTATGTAGTGATTTGATGATGTGATGATGTGTTGATTTGATGATGTGGTGATGTGATGATTATGTGGTAATGTGATGATGATGATGTTATGATTATGTGGTGATGTGTTGATGTGATGATGATGTAGTGATTTGATGATGTGGTGATGTGATGAGGTGGTGATTTGATTATGTGGTGATGTGATGTGATGATGTGATGTAAAGATGTGGTGATGTGATGATGTTATGATTATGTGGTGTAATTTGCTGATTTGATGATGATGATGTTATGATTATGTGGTGATGTGATGATGATGTGATTTGATTATGTGGTGATGTGATGTGATGATGTGATGTAAAGATGTGGCGATGTGATGATGTTATGATTATGTGGTGTAATTTGCTGATTTGATGATGATGATGTTATGATTATGTGGTGATGTGATGATGATGTGATTTGATTATGTGGTGATGTGATGTGATGATGTGATGTAAAGATGTGGTGATGTGATGATGTTATGATTATGTGGTGTAATTTGCTGATTTGATGATGATGATGTTATGATTATGTGGTGATGTGATGATGATGTGATTTGATTATGTGGTGATGTGATGTGATGATTTGATGTAAAGATGTGGTGATGTGATGATGTTATGATTATGTGGTGTAATTTGGTGATGTGGTGATGTGATGATGTTATGATTATGTAGTGATTTGATGATGTGATGATGATGATGTTATGATTATGTGGTGATGTGTTGATGTGATGATGATGATGTGGTGAATTTGATGATGATGATGTGATGATGTGTTGATGTGGTGATGTGATGATGTGGTGATGTGATGATGATGATGATGTGGTGATTTTAGATTATGTGGTGATGTGATGATGATGATGTTATGATTATGTGATTATGTGGTGATGTGATGATGATGTGGTGATGTGATGATGTGGTGATGTGATGATGTGATGATGATGATGATGGGATGTGATGTGGTGATGTGATGATGATGATGATGGGATGTGATGTGGTGATGTGATGATGTGATGATGATGATGATGGGATGTGATGTGGTGATGTGATGATGTGTTGATGTGGTGATGTGATGATGTGGTGATGTGATGATGATGATGATGTGGTGATTTTAGATTATGTGGTGATGTGATGATGATGATGTGGTGATGTGATGATGTTATGATTATGTGATTATGTGGTGATGTGATGATGATGTGGTGATGTGATGATGTGGTGATGTGATGATGTGGTGATGCGATGATGATGATGTGGTGATGTGATGATGATGATGATGTGGTGATGTGATGATGAAGATGTGGTGTTGTGATGATGTGGTGTTGTGATGATGATGATGTGGTGATGTGATGATGTGGTGTTGTGATGATGATGATGTGATGATGATGATGTGGTGATGATGATGTGGAATGTGTTTACCTGTGTAAACGGGCCACTGTGAACCAAAGCGCTGGAATCCGCAGCACATCTCTGCTCCAGCACTGTACTGTAATCCACACTGTCGAAGTTCGTCCTCCACACCATCACCTGCAACAGGTCACATGATGAGAACAGGTCACATGATGAGCGCTGCGCACTGAACACGCACACACTTCTGTGTGATCATACAGCAGAGCATCACCTGTTGATCAGAGCCAGCGGAGGCGAAGAAGTCTCCGGTCCTGGAGAAGCTCACACAGGTGGCAGGACCCTAAAAACACACAAACATTATGAGACAATCCGTAATGAAGAATATAAATGATGCTTCACAAACTAGTTGGAGAATAAATTATTTAAAGAATAATTTGATGTCATTTGCTTGTCTTATACATAAAACAGCAGCTTGGACATTCGTCTAATCATCTCCTTCAGCCCACAAGGGAGAGTCGGTAACAAACGGCTTTATTCTGCACTGTAATCTAGAAGGACGCCAGTCGTTTCCTTCTATACACACATTTCTCAGAGCCAGAGAGAACAGAAGAAACCCTCGGCCGTCTGTAGGAGGAAAATTATAGCGTCATGAAGCCATATTGACTTTGGCTGAGGAGAGCAGGGTAAATTTAGGCTGTACATGAGCTGAACTCAGACCAGACATGGCAAAACCAAACCACACGCTCCCTCACACACACACACACACACACACACACACACACACACACACACACACACACACACACACACACACTCACTCACTCACTCACGCACACACTCACTCACTCACTCACTCACACACTCACTCACACACACACTCACTCACTCACACACTCACTAACTCACGCACACACTCACACACACTCACTAACTCACGCACACACTCACACACACTCACTCACTCACTCACTCACTCACTCACTCACTCACTCACGCACTCACTCACGCACTCACTCACGCACACACTCACACTCACGCAAACACTCACTCACTCACTCACACTCACGCACACACTCACTCACTCACGCACACACTCACTCACGCACACACTCACTCACGCACACACTCACTCACTCACGCACACACTCACTCACGCACACACTCACTCACTCACTCACGCACACACTCACACACACCCTCACTCACTCACTCACTCACTCACTCACTCACTCACGCACTCACTCACGCACTCACTCACGCACTCACTCACGCACACACTCACACTCAAGCAAACACTCACTCACTCACTCACGCACACACTCACTCACTCACTCACGCACACACTCACTCACGCACACACTCACTCACGCACACACTCACTCACTCACGCACACACTCACTCACGCACACACTCACTCACGCACACACTCACTCACTCACGCACACACTCACACACACCCTCACTCACTCACTCACTCACACACTCACTCACACACACACTCACTCACTCACTCACTCACACACTCACTAACTCACGCACACACTCACACACACTCACTAACTCACGCACACACTCACACACACTCACTCACTCACTCACTCACTCACGCACTCACTCACTCACACTCACGCACACACTCACTCACTCACTCACACTCACGCACACACTCACTCACTCACGCACACACTCACTCACGCACACACTCACTCACGCACGCACACACTCACTCACGCACACACTCACTCACTCACTCACTCACTTACTTACGCACACACTCACTCACTCACTCACGCACGCACACACTCACGCACTCACTCACTCACGCACGCACACACTCACGCACTCACGCACACACTCACTCACTCACACACTCACGCACGCACACATTCACTCACTCACTCACTCACTCACTCACTCACTCACTCACACACTCACTAAAACACTCACTCACACACATACTCACACACTCACTCACACACACATGCACACACTCCCTCACTCACCCACTCACTCACACACTCACTCACGCACAATCACTCACTCACTCTCACTCACACTCACACACTCACTCACGCACTCACTCACACATTCACTAACTCACGCACACACTCATACACTCACAAACTCACTCACGCACACACTCACTCACGCACACACACACACACTCACTCACTCACTCACACACTCACACACACACTCTCACACACACGTGCATACACGCTCACACACACACACACGCATACACAAACACACGCACACACTCACTCACTCACGCACGCACACACTCACTCACGCGCGCACACTCACGCACTCACGCACACACTCACTCACTCACACACTCACGCACGCACACATTCACTCACTCACTCACTCACTCAATCACACACTCACTAAAACACTCACTCACACACATACTCACACACTCACTCACACACACATGCACACACTCCCTCACTCACCCACTCACTCACACACTCACTCACGCACAATCACTCACTCACTCACGCACACTCACTCACACTCACACACTCACTCACGCACTCACTCACACAGTCACTAACTCACGCACACACTCACTCACTCACGCACACACTCACGCACACACTCACACATTCACTCACGCACACACTCATACACTCACACACTCACTCACGCACACACTCACTCACTCACGCACACACTCACTCACTCACGCACACACACACACACTCACTCACTCACGCACACACTCACACACACACACTCACGCAAACACTCACACACACACACACACACACTCACGCACACACTCTCACACACACGTGCATACACGCTCACACACACACACGCATACACAAACACACGCACACAAACACACACTCACTCACGCACACACACTGCACTCACACACTCTCTATCTCTCACACACACACACACACGCGCACACACACACATGCACACACTCACGCACACACCCATACTCACACACACACGCACACACACACACACACACACACTCACTCAGTCACGCACACACACACATATACACACAGACAGACACACACACACACACTCTCACACACTCTCTCACACACACACACACACACACTCACGCATCCTGTCTCATGGAGTGTAAGGGTTTCGGAGTGTAACATAGTCGATGTCAAGTATCCACTCACTGAATTCACTGGATTCACTAGTGTGTGTGACTCTCAGTGAGTTTGCTAACAAACGTTAGCTGTTATGTTTGAGGTTGTGAATGGTAACATGCTGTTTATCATTTATAGGAATAGACTTCCATAAATGTATATTAGACAAGCGACTGATGTACCTGTACATCAGCGTTTCTTTCTTTCTATTGTGCTCGAATTAAGACATAGCTTTACAGTAACCTATGCATCTCCATCCAATTGCGCTTCCTTCCATATGGTGAAGTGAATAATCCTTCTGTCTGGTGTAAACGGCTGAAGTATATTTCCTGGCGCGTCAGCACACACAACGGCTGTGATGCTGAATCCGGGGATCAACCACAGTGCGGTCCCCCCAGGACACCCGTCTGGATTGAGCGGAGTAGGGGACATCTCCAGGGGTCTTCTAGTGGGCAGCTTCCGTCCTCAGTGTTTCCTCGACTAGCCCACGACACCTCAAGAGGGCTCGACAGTGACTCAGAGTCAAACCCACCACCCACCCCCCACCCCCAACCTCCACCCTCCATCAGCCAAGCTTACTTACCTGTACATCAGCGTTTCTTTCTTTCTATTGTGCTCGAAATCCCCACGGCTGCTGAGATTGCTCCCTCCTTGTGGTTCAGTGGCATAAACCCTTGATGTGACCTAACCACAATCTCTAACGCCACAATCTCACCGCAACCCGACCATACGCGCCAACCCCTTTGACTAAGGCTGTCGAAGCCCCACTGTCGTCGTTAAAGCAGGTTCAGTGGCAACGAACAAATCAAACAAAAGTAACTGAAATAGCGCAACACAACAAACAAAAGTAACTGAAATAGCTCAACACAACAAATGTTTCAAGTGGTTTCCCCAAATTCAACTGAAAATGCAATTTTTAATGACTCCTGCAGTCTCAAAATTATTCAACCTCTTCATGACAAATAACTTTAGCACTTACTAGAACAGCCTTTTGCTGTTATGAGCTTCTGTGAACGAGATGTATCACCAGAGATTTCCAATGGAGTTCAGGTCAGGAGACTGTGATGCCACTGTATCTCCCAGGACTTCTGCAAACAAGCTTTGGTGGAGTTTGAGGAATGTTTGGGACCGTTGTCCTGTTGAAGACCAAGCTTCAGCTTCCTCACTGACGGAGTGATGTTCTCTCCCAGGCTCTCCTGATACTTCAATTAATCATCTCTCCTTCCTCACGCTGCAGGTTTCCAGAGCCGGAGGATATAGATCAGCCGCAGAGCATCACTGACCCATCACTGATCCATCAGTGATCCACCACTAACCCATCACTGATCCATCACTGACCCATCACAGACCCATCACTGATCCATCACTCCCCCATCACTGATCCATCACTGACCCATCACTGATCCATCACTGATCCATCACTAAACCCATCACTGATCCATCACTAACCCATCACTGACCCATCACTGACCCATCACTCCCCCATCACTGATCCATCACTGACCCATCACTAAACCCATCACTGATCCATCACTGACCCATCACTAAACCCATCACTGATCCATCACTGACCCATCACTAAACCCATCACTGATCCATCACTAACCCATCACTGACCCATCACTGACCCATCACTGACCCATCACTGATCCATCACTGACCCATCACTAATCCATCACTGATCCATCACTGACCCATCACTAAACCCATCACTGATCCATCACTAACCCATCACTGACCCATCACTGACCCATCACTGACCCATCACTGATCCATCACTGACCCATCACTGACCCATCACTGATCCATCACTGATCCATCACACCCCCATCACTGATCCATCACTGACCCATCACTGATCCATCACTAAACCCATCACTTATCCATCACTGACCCATCACTAACCCATCACTGATCCATCACTGATCCATCACTGATCCATCACTGACCCATCACTGATCCATCACTCCCCCATCACTGATCCATCACTGATCCCATCACTTATCCATCACTGACCCATCACTAACCCATCACTGATTCATCACTGATCCATCACTGACCCATCACTGACCCATCACTGATCCATCACTCCCCCATCACTGATCCATCACTAAACCCATCACTGATCCATCACTGACCCATCACTAACCCATCACTAACCCATCACTGATCCATCACTGACCCATCACTGATCCATCACTCACCCATCACTGATCCATCACTGACCCATCACTGACCCATCACTGACCCACCACTGATCCATCACTGACCCACCACTGACCCACCACTGATCCATCACTGACCCATCACTGATCCATCACTGACTCATCACTTACCCATCACTGATCCATCACTGACCCATCACTGACCCATCACTGACCCATCACTGACCCATCACTGATCCATCACTGACTCATCACTTACCCATCACTGATCCATCACTGACCCATCACTGACCCATCACTGACTCATCACGGACCCATCACTGACCCATCATGCTGAACTGTAGACAGAGCTCTTATCAGCTTATGCTTCATTCTTCCTCAGACACACAGCTGATCCAGAGGGACGAGAAGATCCAGTTTTGTTTCATCGCTCCACAGAACAGAATCCCAGAACTTCTGTGGCACATTTATATGATTTTGAGCTCTTTTCTGGAGCTTTTGGGTCAGTAGTGGTCTTGTCTTAGAGTTCTGGCTTGCGTTTAGTACGAGCCTTACTGTCTACAGTCTTACATTCTTTCGTCATATTTCTTACATGCAATCAAACGTGACACTCAACAAATCTCGCCAGTTCAGATATTTCATGTGTTCTAACTCAAGGACACCTGGTGCAACTAATGAAGCCCTTGATTAGTGAGGCAACACCTCTTTTGTAGATTTGTGTTGATGTGAGAGATTTTATTCAGGGGGTTGAATAATTGTGAGACCAGAGAAGACATTATGAGCTGCATTTTCAGTTGAATTTGGGGAAACCACTTGAAACATTTGCTGTGTTGAGCTATTTCAGTTACTTTTGTTTGATTAGTTCATTGCAAACTGCTTAAAGTCTGTACATTTTGCCAATAAACCTGATTTGCAGTGGGTTGAATAATTTAGATTACTATGAACAAAGACTCCAATACAGGCTTCATAGTGCAATATGTCATGGTTACTGTTAAAAAAAAAAAAAGGCTTGTGCTTTTGAGCAGCGTGCTGTTGTATAAAACCGAACGTGTCTCAGCCTGAAGCGTCAGAGGAAGAGATGATGGCAGATGAACATGAGGAATGTGAACTAGACGAGTCTGTTCTGCTGAACAAGTCTGTAACACGTACATTCACACACATGTGCGCACATGGTCAGAGATGCACTCAACTACACTGCAGCAACATCTGCACATCTCCTGTAACCCATGCTAACAGCGCCGCCGCTCCCACCACGCGCATCACGCGCTGTGCGTAGGGCACCAAGTGCTGAGGGGGGCACCAAAAATAGCCTAATGAAAAATCAATCATCATATCATAGTCATAATTATTATAGTGCCGATATTATTTCATTATAGAAATATTATTAGGCACTTTTTAGGGATGTATATAACAAGACAGGCGGAACAAGAGTATTTAATTGCTCTAGAAAGTAACGATGGTGCCGCCGCCGCCTCAGTGTTCCGTTGGATTGCGCTTTAAAAAGTTAAAGTTAAACCGGTAAAAATTAACGTTTTTTTTTTTTTCCCCGGGGGCGGGGGGCACCATAAAGGAATTATGCTTAGGGCACCAAAATGTCTAGCAGCGGTACTGCATGCTAAATATCTACAGTTGACTCAGAGAGAATAATGAGACCATAAGACCCATAACAGCTCGATCACGGTCACTCTTCACACGTTAAAAACTACTGTCAGGATTTACTAAAGACACGCAGAGAGAAACGAGCGATGGAAACACCGTTATTTCTGCAGTTAGTTCAGCTTTGTAGGAGTTTCCCTTTCAGACGTGATATTCATGGAAGGAGATTATTTAAATGAATCATGCAACGTGATATACTAAGGTTTGCGCTCGTAAGTTAACTGTTATTAGTGGCATAATTTACCGCCCAAAGAAAGCATGTCTTAAGCACTGATCTGTATGGATGACTGGATGCTCATTGCATTCTGAACTGTTCTAGTGCCATCGTACGGTTCCCAACCGACAGACAGACGGAAAGAGCGTTTAAATACAAGAAACAGTATACATATACAAGTACATTTACAAGAAACAGTATACATATACAAGTACATTTACAAGAAACAGTATACATATACAAGTACATTTACAAGAAACAGTAGTAAAAAAGTAAGAATAAATATAAAAAATATAAAAGTATAAAAACACAATTAGGTTTAGTCATAATAAAAATTTTCAGACTTACAGCCAAAACATTGACTTAAAATCACCTGATTTACACTGTTTATAAACTTTTATCCCAGTACTTCTGTGAAAATCTGAATTGTATCATTATAATGATACTGTGGGTTGAACAGACTGTTTGAGAAGCGGTTTCATATCGATACATGACAACTGCTTTCTCTGCACTTTTAGAAGAAAACGATATTTTAACCACTTGTTAAATTTGCATCTATGCATGTACTAAACCCAGAGAATGAACATTTGGCCTTTCTTCAGCTTATTACAGAGGACTTCAAACTTACAGCTTCTTATAAAAATGTTTTCATGTTCTGCAGTCTCAAAATTATTCACCCCCTGAATAGAATCCCTCACAGCACAAATTGTCTCAGGTTACTATTGTAACCATAGTTCCCTGAGAACAGGGAACGAGACGATGCGTCCATCGACGCCATGGGAACGCCCCCAGCGTGACTGCGTCTGAAGCATCTATGTCAACTAGTCCAATGGAAAGAATGAGCGTCACGGGCGGGTGACGTCATGACCAGGATATGATAAAAGCACATCCGGTGCAAACGTCTCAGGTTACTACTGTAACCATAGTTCCCTGAGAAAGGGAACGAGACGATGCGTCACTTGACGCTTTGGGAACGCCCCCAGCGTGCATGCGTCTGAGCATCAATGTCAACTAGTCCAATGGAAAGAATGAGCGTCACGGGCGGGTGACGTCATGACCAGGAAGGGATAAAGGCTCACCCGGTGAAACGCGGCATTAGCTTCAAAAAGTCGAAGCAAGCCGATCACAGGGAAGCAGGAAGTATGGCAGGGTGACGCATCGTCTCGTTCCCTTTCTCAGGGAACTATGGTTACAGTAGTAACCTGAGACGTTCCCTTTCGAGGGAACTCGCGATGCGTCACTTGACGCTTTGGGAACGAGAATACCCAAGACGCCAGAATTCCAAGTACCTGAGTGTCAGTCTGTTGGAACTAAGCACTAAGCACCTGAGAACCTGGGGCAGCATCCAGGTCCAAACTGTAAAACCTGACGAATGTGAGCGGTGAGGACCAGCCTGCCGCATCACAAACGTCTTGGAGGGAAACCCCAAATAACAAGGCTTTAGAGGCCGCCATACCCCTCGTTGAGTGAGCTCTGACCACCAAGGGACACGGATGGTCAGAGTACTCGTATGCAAGTGAAATAGCCTCGACTATCCACTTGCTAACCGTCTGTTTAGAAGCAGGAAGACCCTTCTTAGGTGATCCAAAGCAAATAAATAACTGGTCGGACTTCCTCATAGAAGATGTCCGATGAACATAAGTATCCAGTGCTCGCACTGGACACAAGAGGTTCAGCCTTTCCTGGTCCGCAGATGTAAAAGGAGGAGGACAGAAAGCCTGCAGCACGATAGGCCTCGGAATCAAGGTCGGCACCTTAGGGACGTATCCCTGTTTTGGATATAAGAATGCCTTGACCATCCCTGGTGCAAACTCAAGGCAAGTGGGGGAAACCGAAAGGGCCTGAAGGTCTCCAACTCTCTTAAGGGACGAAATAGCTAGCAGAAAGATAGTCTTAAGGGTAAGAAATTTCTCTGAAACCGAATCTAAGGGCTCGAATGGAGCCCTAGACAGGCCTTCTAGTACTAATGCCAAATCCCAAGCTGGCACCCTAGTGCGAGTTGCAGGCCTCAGCCTCAGTGTGCCACGAAGGAAACGTGTAATCAGGGGGTCTCGACCCAACGATGTACCCCCAACCAGGGCGTGGTAAGCCGCAATGGCCGCCACGTAAACCTTAAGTGTGGAAGGACATAAACCTGACGTAAAGCGCTCCTGCAAGAACTCGAGTACTGTGTTCACAGAACAGTTAACCGGATCCCACTGATGTCGGTGACACCATACAGAAAAAACTTTCCATTTCAGCGCATATAGTTTCCTAGTAGCTGGAGCTCTGGAGCTTAGGATGGTCTCAGCAGCCTCAGCTGAGAGACCACTCTCTATGAGTTGGGCCCCCTCAGAGGCCAAACCCACAGGTTCCAAATCTCTGGCCGAGGGTGAAATATTGTGCCCCCGGCCTGAGACAGAAGGTCTCTCCTGATCGGGATCTCCAAGGGAGGACCGTCTAAGAGATGGATCAGGTCCGCAAACCAGATCCGACTCGGCCAGCGTGGTGCTACAAGCAGTAGGCTTATTCCGTACTGGCGGACTCGTTCCAGAACTCCTGGGAGCAGAGCAACAGGGGGAAATGCGTACAGACGTAGCCTCGGCCACGTCTGCACCATAGCATCCAGCCCCAGGGGGGCTGGGTGAGTAAGGGAGAACCAAAGTGGACAGTGCGTCGTGTGCTGAGATGCAAACAGATCCACCTCTGCTTGGCCGTAAAACTCCCAAATTTTCTCCACCGCCTCGGGGTGGAGTCTCCAGTCCCCTGGCCTCAGCTCCTGCCTCGACAGGATGTCTGCCCCCACATTCTGGTCCCCAGGAATATACACTGCCCTCAGGGAGAGTACCTTCCCCAGAGACCACAGGAGGATCTGGTGCGCCAGTTTGCAGAGCGGACGCGACCGCAGACCCCCCTGACGGTTCAGATAAGAGACCACTGATGTGTTGTCTGTTCGTACAAGCACATGATGGCCCCTCAGGTCTGGGAGAAACTGTCTCAACGCATTGAAGACAGCCATCATCTCCAGGCAATTGATGTGCCACGAAAGATGATGACTTTTCCACAGACCCTGAACCGAGCGGCCTTCCATTACCGCTCCCCAGCCGGTGAGGGAAGCATCTGTCGAGATCGTAACACGATGGCAAAGAGCTCCCAATACCGGACCCTGGGTTAAGAACCAATGTTTCCTCCATATAATTAAGGCACGAAGGCACCGCCGCGTGACCTTGATCATACGAAGTGGGTTTCCCCTCGGGGAGAACCCTCTGGTCCTTAGCCACCACTGTAAAGGTCTCATGTACAGCAGGCCAAAAGGAATCACGTTGGACGCTGCCGCCAAGAGACCCAACAGTCTCTCGAACTGTTTCACAGTGCGTGACTGGCCTAGCTTTAGCTCTTTGGTGGCTGTCAGGATAGCAGCTACACGAACGGGCGATAGAGTGGCCCGCATCGTCACTGAATCCCATACCACACCAAGGAAAGTGGTTCTCTGTACTGGAGAAAGAACACTCTTCTTGGCGTTGAGCCTCAACCCCAACATCTGCATATGAGCGAGAACGACACCTCGGTGCCGAACCGCCGACTGCTCTGATTCCGCCAGAACCAGCCAGTCGTCGATGTAGTTCAGAATACGTATGCCCTGAAGCCTGAGAGGGGCTAGAGCTGCATCCACGCATTTCGTGAACGTGCGGGGTGATAAAGCTAGACCGAAAGGAAGAACCCGATATTGGTATTCTTTGCCCCCGAAAGAAAACCTTAGGAACTTCCTGTGCTGAGGGAGGATGGAGATATGGAAGTAGGCGTCCTTCAGATCTATCGTGATAAACCAGTCCTCGGATCTGATTTGAGTCGCGATCTGTTTGAGTGTCAGCATCTTGAACTTGAGTTTCTGTACTGAACGATTCAACAGACGAAGATCTAAAATGGGACGCAACCCCCCATCCTTTTTTGGAACAATGAAATAACGGCTGTAAAAACCTGACTCTCTGTCGGGTGAGTACACCTGTTCTATAGCTTCCTTTGCTAACAGGGCCTTTACCTCTTGCTCCATTACCAGAGCCTGCTCGGGATGCACCACTGTGGGCAGCACCCCGTTGTAACGAGGAGGACGAGAACCAAACTGGATTCTGTATCCTTTCTCTACAATCTGCAGGACCCAATGAGAAATATTCGGCAGAAGCTTCCACGCTGCCAGAAAATTTACTAAGGGAACCAGCCTCTCGAGGCTGGTCTCTGGTGTTATCGAGACAGCCAATTCCGGAGCCTGAAACATAATGGCAGGAACTACCTGAACTGGCCGCTCTAAGGCCCCCCTCAGAGGGCGCGAAACCGATGCTGTGCCGCAGCATAGCATCAGCGACTCGCTGGAGACCGCTGCGCCCTGAAGCACCGAGGGTGGCAGGGTTGGCAGAACGGTCTCGTGAGGACCCCGAAATGGAACGGGCACCGTAAAATGAGGTGTACACCGCTCCACTTCGGTCGGGGCTGTCCTCACAGGCCTGATGCGTGAACATCAGGACCTTTTTTTTTTTTTGAACCGAAGTCTTCTTCGCCTGAAGAACGGTCCTCAGATCCGGCTTCGACTTAGAAGACTTCGGTTGAGAGGGTTGCGTCTGTCTCCAGTCTCTACGTGGAGGTGCACGAGATGCAACACTCTCTTTCTGATGCACACGATATGATGAGCTTGACGGCTGGGGCTGCTCACACCCAGCAGCCCCAGGGGGCTGGACCCGGCGAGGGATAAACTTTTTAAAAACGTCCGCTTGTTTTTTTGACTCCTGAAATCTCTCGACGACCGCGTGGACTGCGTCGCCGAAGAGACCAGAAGGTTCAAGCGGAGCATCTAATAAAAAAGCTCGATCTTTTTCTTTGATTTCAGACAGATTCAACCATAAATGTCTCTCAGTAGCTACCAAGGCTGCCATAGACCGCCCAATTGCTCTGGCGGTCTCCTTAGTAGCCCTGAGAGAAAGATCGGTAGCCCGACGAAGTTCACGAATCTCGTCATGACTGACTCCCTCACTACTATCCAGATCCCCCAGCAGGTCAGCTTGATAAGCCTGGAGCACTGCCATAGTATGCAGACATGCTCCAGCTTGACCTGCTGCCGTATAAGCTTTGCCCACTAACACCGAAGTGGCTTTAAGCGGTCTAGTGGGCAAAGCCGAGGCTTTCAGAGACGATGCGGGACCAGGGGAAAGATAACTGGCTAAATTCTCTTCCGCCTGGGGCATCGCCTCATAACCATACTCTTTCAGCCCTCTTATTCTCGAATAAGTGTTAACATGAGGGCTGAAAAGACGTGATGAGTATGGTTTATTCCACGATTTAGAAATCTCATTGTGTAAATCGGGAAAAAATGGAAGCCCTCGTGGTGGAGATAATGTGGTTGAAGATAAAAAGCGCTCATCTAATTTGCTTTTAGGACGAGCGCCCTTATTCTCAGATGGCCATTCAATATTTAACTTCTCTACAGCCCGCGACATAACATCCACCAGCTCATCATATGCTGGGGAAATAAATTGTGAATCCCTTTCCCCCATGTGTGTGCTTACACTCTCCACACTCATCACATCAACCTCCTCGGAGGAAGAGCAACAAAGTAGTGGAGGGCTCTCTCCCCGGGCGAAAGAAACCGCAGAGCGTGCTTCCGACACCGGGGAGAGAGCACTGGATCTCTCGGGTAAGGAAGGAGAAAGAGCCCTCGGACCCGTCTCCAACCCCTCCGAAAGATCCTTTTGCGATCCCCAGGAATGCATTCTCCGCGCCGCCTCAGCAGACGCGGGTCCTGATCCCTGTGGATCGCGAGCCTGCCCACTCACTTTATCAAAGAGTGACAGGCGAGAGCGGAGCATGCGAAGCGGTAACATCTCACAATGCTGGCACTCAGCCCCCTCGAAGGCTGAGACCGCATGCTCCACTCCCAAACAAACGACACAAAGCTCGTGTGTGTCCCCACCCGTTAAATAACGCGGGCAGGGAGAAACACACTGTTTGTACACTTGTTTAGTTTCCATCCTTTTCCGCAACAGACAACAGTAAATAGACAGAGACAAAATGACACAGATCGCTTGCTGAGACACAGAAGCTAATGCCGCGTTTCACCGGGTGAGCCTTTATCCCTTCCTGGTCATGACGTCACCCGCCCGTGACGCTCATTCTTTCCATTGGACTAGTTGACATTGATGCTCAGACGCATGCACGCTGGGGGCGTTCCCAAAGCGTCAAGTGACGCATCGCGAGTTCCCTCGAAAGGGAACCGGCATTAGCTTCGAAAATTGCCGAAGCAAGCCGATCACAGGGATGCAGGAAGTATGGCAGGGTGACGCATCGTCTCGTTCCCTGTTCTCAGGGAACTATGGTTACAATAGTAACCTGAGACGTTCCCTTACGAAGGGAACTCAACGATGCGTCCATCGACGCCATGGGAACGAGAATACCCAAAGCGCCAGAATTCCAAGTACCTGAGTGTCAGTCTGTTGTAACTAAGCACTAAGCACCTGAGAACCTGGGGCAGCATCCAGGTCCAAGCTGTAAAACCTCATGAATGTGAGCGGTGAGGACCAGCCCGCCGCATCACAAACGTCTTGGAGAGAACTCCAGATAATACGCTTAGAAGCCATACTCCTAGTGGAATGAGCCCTGACCACCAAATGGTTGGCCAGAAGACTCACAAGCAAGAAGAATAGTCTCGACTATCTATATGCTCAATAGGTTGGATTTTCTCGACAGAGAAGTCCGATGAACATAAGTGTCCAGTGCTCGCACTGGCACAAGAGGTTCAGCTTTTCCTGGTCCGGAAAATGGGGGAGGACAGAAACCTGCAGCACAATAGGCCTCGGAATAATGGTAGGCACCTTTGGAACATATCCATGTTTCGGGTATGTAAGGCCGTCTAACTCGATCCAATGGCGGTATTCGAATTAGCGGTGAAGGTCTTTGCGTGTTACTGTCTTTTCTCGTGGCAAAGTATTTTTGGTTAAATGCAATACATTTTATCTTATGTATTAACTCGTTTCATCTGACTCCATAAAATGAAAAGGTTTTTCAATTATATCTGTGCATCATTAAATATACGTTAATGTTTGACTATTCCTTTTAACTCCAATGAAAATAAAGTCAAAGTCTGTTAGAATAATCAAATATAACAATTTATTATGTCAGGTAAATGTATTATTACAATTCCATAATCAATTGAAAGATAATCAATGCAAACCATCAAATGTTCTAGAACAAAGAGGAAAAAGTTTACCCGACACTTACGTGAGCTGAGAGTCGCGAGACCCTCAACCACACGGGCTAATCTGAATACAGAAAACAGCCCTGAGCTCTCGCTGCGTTTCATTATATACCCAGACCTCATTTCAAATCTAAACATCATTCACAGTGGAATTTTACCTGTAAGTCACCATTTGCTAGCAGTGGAAAATTAGCATTCAGTCAAATGGTCGAAGGTGTTAACTCAAAGACACACCCTCCAGTATTGGAGGGTGTGGAAGATATTTCTAAACTTCCTAAGAACTTTATTACCTTTTGGGTTTACTTCTTTGGGAATGAGACATTTGTACCAGTCGTACCGAGACATTTCAAATAATACCAAATATGTATAAAACTAGATTATAATCATTCACATTAAACCATTTAGATTCTTGTGTGAGTTTGGGAGATCTCTGCCAGGATGAAGAATGGGGGACAGAAATGTAGATTAGGATGAGGGAGGTGAGACCTTCGTCTCAATAGTGCATGAGGGGGAGTTCAAATGTTAATTTCCTTTGTTTTCTCAGAGAGTGGCCCTCTCTTAAAGTCCTTCAAGTTTTTCCAGTCTTACAGGTAAGATTGCCTTGGCCATCCCGGTGCACTCAAGGCAGGTGGGGACCGAAAGGGCCTGAAGGTCTGACTCTTATAGGGACGAAATAGCTAGCAGAAAATAGTCTTAAAAGAAAGGAACTTCTCTGAGACCAAATCTAAGGGCTCGAAGGGAGCCCCAGATAGGCCTTCTAGAACTATTGCAAGGTCCCAAGCCAGCACCTTAGTGCAAGTTGCATGCCTCAGCCTCAAAGTGCCACGAAGGAAACGAGTGATCAGGGGGTCTCGACCCAAAAATGTACTACCCACCAGGGCGTGGAAAGCCGCAATGGCCGCCACACATATTATACCTTAAGCGTGGAAGGACATAGACCTGATACAAAGCGTTCTTGCAGAAACTCGAATACTGTGTTTACTGAACAGTTAACCGGATCCCACTGACGCTGGTAACACCAAGAAGTGAAAAACTCTCGAAATAGTGAATATAGTTTCCTCGTAGCGGGAGCTCTGGAGCTTAGAATGGTCTAAACAACCTCGGTTGAGAGACCACTCTCTATGAGTTGGGCCCCCTCAGAGGCCAAACCCACAGTTCCCAAATCCCCTGCCGGGGGTGCAATATTGCATCCCCTGCCTGAGACAGAAGGTCTCTCCTGATCGGGACCTCCAAGGGAGGTCCGTCGAGGAGAAAAATTAGGTCCGCAAACCAAATTCAGCTCGGCCAGGGTGGTGCTACTAAATAGGCTTATTCCATCCTGGCGGATTCACTCCAGAACTCCTGGGAGCAGAGCAACGGAGGGAAATGCGTACAGACGTAGCCTCGGCCACGTCTGCACCATAGCATCCAGCCCCGAGGGGACTGGTTGAGTGAGGGATAACCAGAGTGGACAGTGCGTCGTATGCTGAGACGAGAACAAATCCACTTCTGCCTGGCCGTAAAACTCCCATATTTGCTCCACCGCCTCGGGGTGGAGTCCCCTGGCCTCAGCCCCTGCCTCGACAGGGTGTCTGCTCCAATATTCTGGCCCCCCCAGGAATATACACTGCCCTCAGACAGCGTAATTTCTTGAGGGACCAAAATAAGAGGCCACCAACGTGTTGTCTGTGGGTCAAGAACCAGAGTTTCCTCCATATAACCAAGGCGCGGGGATACTGCCGCGTGATCTTGATCGTAAGGAGTGGGTTTCCCCTCAGGGAGAACCCTCTGGTCCTGAGCCACCTCTGTAAAGGTCTCACGTACAGCAGGTCAAAGGGTATCACATTGGACGCTGCTGCCCTGAGGCCTAACAGTCACTGTTCCAGAACAACACATGATGGCCCCTCAGGTCTGGGAGGAGATGTCTCAACGCATTGAAGACGACCATCATCTCTAGGCAATTCATGTGCCAAGAGAGATGATGACTCCTCCACAAGCCCTGAGCTGAGCGGCCTTCCAATACCGCTCCCCAGCCGGTGAGGGAAGCATCTGTCGAGATCACAACTCGATGGCAAAGAGCTCCCAACACCGGACCCTGGGTTAAGAACCAGTGTTTCCTCCATATAACCAAGGTGCGGAGACACCGCCGCGTGATCTTGATCATACGAAGTGGGTTTCCCCTCGGGGAGAACCCTCTGGTCCTGAGCCACCACTGTAAAGGTCTCATGTACAGCAGGCCAAAAGTTATCACGTTGGACGCTGCTGTCACAAGACCCAACAGTCTCTCTAACTGTTTTACAGTGCGTGACTGGCCTAGCCTCAGCTCTTTTGTGGCTGTTAGGATAGCAGCTACACGAACGGGCGACAGAGTGGCCCGCATCGTCACTGAATCCCATACCACACCAAGGAAAGTGGTTCTCTGTACTGGAGAAAGCACACTCTTCTTGGCATTGAGCCTCAACCCCAACATCTGCATAGGAGCGAGAACGACACCTCGGTGCCGAACCGCTAACTGTTCTGATTCCGCTAGAATCAGCCAGTCATCTATGCAATTCAGAATGCATATGCACTGCAGCCTGGCGGGGCCAGAGCTGCGTCTACACGCTTCGTGAATGTGCGGGGTGATAGAGCTAGACCGAAAGGAAGTGCCTGATACTGGTGTTCTTTGCCCCAAAGAAACCCTCAGGAACCTCCTGTGCTGAGGGAGGATGGAGATATGGAAGTATGCGTCTTTTAGATCTATCGTGACAAACCAGTCCTCGGATCTGATTTGAGTCACGATCTGTTTGAGTGTCAGCATTTTGGACTTGAGTTCCAGCACCAAACACTCCAACAGACGAAGATCTAGTATGTGACGCAGCTCTCCATCCTTTTTTGGAACAATGAGATAACGACTGTAAAGACCCGACGCAATGTCGGGTGAGTACACCTGCTCTATAGCTTTCTTTGCTAACAGGGCCTTTACCTCTTGCTCCATTACCAGAGCCTGCTCGGAATGCACTAACGTGAGCAACACCCCGTTGTAGCCTGGAGGACGAGAACCAAATCTGCCTCTTACTACTAACTGCAGGACCCATAGAGATATATTTGGCAGTAGCTTCCGCGCTGCCAGAAAATCTACCAAGGGAACCAGCCCCTCGAGGCTGGCCTCTGGTGTAATAAAGACAGCCAGTTCGGGGACCTGAAGCATACTGGCAGGAACCACCCGAACTGACTGTTTTCGAACCCCCCTCAGAGGGCGCATTCCGACGCAATGTCGAGTTGACGCTGCGCCAGAAGCTCGCTGGAGACTGCTGCGCCCCGAAGCACCAAGGGTGGCGGGGTTGGCAGAACGGTCCCCTGAGGGCACCGAGATGGAAAGGGCACCGTATAATGAGGTGTACACCATTCCACCCCGGTTGGGGCTGCCCTCACCGGTCTGACGCCGGTGGCGCCAGTCCTTTTCTTTTGAGCCGCAGCCTTCTCAGCGTGAAGAACGGCCCCGGATCCGGCTTCTGCTTTGAAGGCTTTGGCTGCTGTGTTGTGTATGAGAAACTAGACGGCTGGAGCTGCTCACGCCCAGCAGCCCCAGGGGGTTGGACATAGCGAGGGAGAGATTATCTTGTATCTTTCTCTATGATTCCCATCAAATTGAGCCAGAGGTGTCTCTCAGTGACCACAAGGGCTGCCATCCCTGAGAGATAAATCTGTGGCCCGACAGAGTTCTCAAACCCCATCGGGCCAAACTCCCTCACTTCTGTCCAAATACCGCAGCAGGTCAGCCTGATATGCTTGTAGCACTGCTATGGTGTGCAAGCAGGCCCATGCTAGACCCACTGCCATATATGCTTTTCCCACTAGATTAAAAAATAGTTTTCTTTAATGGTTTAGTGAGAGAAGCCGACGCCTTCAGGTACGATACTGAACCGGGAGACAGATAGCTCGCAAGCGTCTGTTCTACCCGGGGTATTGCCCCATAGCCATACCCTCTTAACCCCCAAATATCTGAATATACATGAATGTGGGGGCTAAAAGACAAGAGGAGTAAGGCTTTTTCCATGATCTAGACAGCTCGCTGTGCAGATCGGGAAAAATGGAAGGCCCCGTGATGGAGGTGGAAAAATAGAGGGAAGGAAACTCGTTTAATTTATTTTATTTTTAGGACGAGTGCCCCCTTATTTCTGCTGGCCATAAATATTTAATTTATCTACAGCCTTAGTAAACACTTCCACCAGCTTATTATTTTTTATATATATTTTTTATATATATTCACTTTATTTTATATATAATATATAAACTATCATATATATATATATATAGGCTATATATATTTCTCATACGCTGGGGAAAGAGATGGCAAATTCACTTCCCCCATGATTGTGTCACTTTCAATGCCCAGCACATCTACCTCCTCGGAGGTAGAGCACTGAAGCATTGATTTCTCTCTCTCCCCGGGCGGAAGAGACCGCAGCGCGGGCTTCCGAGACCGGCGAGAGAGCACTGGATCCCTCGTGGAAAGGGAGGAGATAAGATCCGCGGACCCGTCTCCAACCCCGTAAAGAGATCCTATTCGCGATCCACAGGAATGCATTCTCCGCGCTGCCTCGGCAGACGCGGGACCTGTCACCCTGAGAATTGCGAGCCCGGCCACTTTCCTCGAAAAGTGACAGGCGGGAGCGGAGCATGCGAAGCGAAAGCTTCTCACAATGTTGGCAATCAGCCCCCTCGGAGGCTGATACCGCATGCTCTACTCCCAAACACATCACACAAAGCTCGTGTGTGTCCCTACTCGTTAAATAGCGCGAGCAGGGAGAACACAGAGTTGTGCAATTGTTTAGTTTCCATAAATATATATATATCAGACAGACAACAGTAAATATAACAGACAGTTTGACACAGATCGCTTGCTGAGGCAACAGAAGCAAATGCCGGTTTGCACCGGATGTGCTTTTATCATATCCTGGTCATGACGTCACCCGCCCGTGACGCTCATTCTTTCCATTGGACTAGTTGACATAGATGCTTCAGACGCAGTCACGCTGGGGGCGTTCCCATGGCGTCGATGGACGCATCGTTGAGTTCCCTTCGTAAGGGAACTACAAAACAGGTGTTGCCTCACTAATCAAGGGCTTCATTAGTTGCACCAGGTGTACGTGAGCTAGAACACATGAAATATCTGAACTGGTGAGGTTTATTGAGTGTCAATCTTGACTGCATGTTAGAAATATGGCTAAGAACTGGCTCCGCACATGTGCGAAACAGACTGATTCTGACTAACAGTCTGAGCCGGTCTATGAGCTTTACCGGACAGATCGCACACGCAGACACCAGACACACACTAGCATGAAGCATCGCACACACAGACATCACACACACATTAGCATAAAGCATTCTACAGGAACCCTGTGAACTCTTACGGGCCATTCCCAAACCTTTATGAGAATAAGATTTAGCTTTGGCTAAGGTTTGTGAATGGCCCGTAATAGTTCACAAGGTTCACAGGGATCATGCTTTATCTAATGATCACACTAATGCGTCAGTTAAAGCACATTCACAGGCTGCACTGCTACTGCTAACATCAGTCTTCATGAATTATGACAATCCTCTGCAGTCAGAGTGAAATCTTTATTTCCATGCTCGTTACATGTATTACTGAAGATGAAAGGTCACCAAAAAAGGAAGTGCGTTTTAACCTTGATGACGCATCTAAAGACATACCAGAAACACTTTACATGTTTGTTCCGAGACAAAACTTAAGAATAATGTGAACAGTGCAAAAATCACTGTAAATAACCTTGTAAAGTTAGGATTGGTCTTGTGACGGTATCAGATTTTCATATCACGATAATTAAAGTCCTCATGAACTGGAAGTTGTGGGCGACTTCACTTGTGATTTCAATTGTGACCTGTTTTCCCAGTGAAAAGGAAAACTGAATGAGAAAAATTAGAGGGCGTGGCTTTTTTCTGCTGGGAATTGATTGGATCTAGAAAAGTAGGCGTTCCCTTCAGATCTAAACACAAGATTTCCATCTGACGTCATCAGAGAAGGAAGCACATTTTTAGATTTTGATCAAAGATTACAAAGACAAAAAATGTTTTTTGTGGATTAACTTGCATGGAGGATTATTTACCACAAGAATAGTAATGTGTGCTAATAAAGTACATGAGGTCCATTTTGATTTCATGACTATGTTAAAGCACTTAAGTTCTATGCGGTGTGTACGGAACAGAAATGAACTAGTTGTTAATGACGTATTTAAACTCTCATCAGGGACATTTGTCTTGCTGTATTGTGTGCAGTGCAGGAAAACCACAGGGAAAAGATTTGTGTTGCCAGATCTTGCTAAAAATAATCAAGCACAAAATAAACCGAAATAAATCCTTTATATTAAAATTAAGAGCAAGGAATTGTGATATTAAAAGGCCTTTGTATATCTGGAACTGAAGCTATAGCAGGAGCTGGAGAGTGTCTGATTTAAAGGCAGTGTTTGTGAGTGTGGACTGAACAAGAACCTTTCAGTGGGACATTATGCAACAGCCGTTTAGAAGATGAAGATAGACACCAGCATCAGACCTCAGATCAGCACATCGGACTCGAGGAACCACCATTAATGTGTTAGAGACGAATCAAGTGATGGCCCAAGCGTGAATCTCGTCTCCTGCTGCCTCTGAGTCTGATCTGCCATCAACACAAGCACTATAGCTAATCACTGTAGCTCGTTAACCAATGGGGTTTACCACAATACACCTTTACCAGGCTGCCCGTCACATGACGGAAAACTCAAACTTCAGCCCAACCACGTCTTCAAGCTGATTTAAGCACTTTGATAGTGATATGTTCCTCATGTGCTGCCTGTGTTACCAGCGGTGTGTTGAGCTGAAGGCTGACAGAGGTCACGCTCATCCCACTGACGCTTACAGGCGTTCGCTACACTAACGCTAACCAGGAGGCTTCAGGTCTGAGCGCTAACATGACTAACGTATGTAGGCATGCGCTTTAATGCTAGATTGATTTAGCCAATGCTCCGCTGAAGGGGGAACACTACAGCTAGTGAAGTGGCAGTGTTGGAACGAACAGATCACTTCTGTCATGTGATTCATTCATTCATATGCAGAACAACATACGCTTCGACCCATCAAGCAAAGGTATGATTCCCAAGCGCTCCGTCAGCCCTGGTGCAATGAACTGCCTCATGAAGATTAAAGTACGATATGCATCAGGTAATAATGCAGAAGTTATAAGAGTGTGTGTGTGATTTAGTGCATGAAGAAGGTTGTCCGAAAATACAAGTCGTCAGGTCAGTGATTGCCTCGTGTCCGAGACTCTGTCTACAGCACACAGGCTCTGGAGTGTGACTGGAGGGTCAGGATCGGGGTTAAGGTCAGAGGTCAGGGGTCAGCGGTGTGTACCTGATGGCCGTGCAGTGTGTAGAGCAGCCGGCCCTCCAGCAAGTCCAGGATCTTGAGTGTGGAGTCACTGGAGGTCAGAGGTCAGGGGTCAGAGGTGTGTACCTGATGGCCGTGCAGTGTGTAGAGCAGCCGGCCCTCCAGCAGGTCCAGGATCTTGAGTGTGGAGTCACTGGAGGTCAGGGGTCAGGGTCGGGGTTAAGGTCAGAGGTCAGGGGTCAGCGGTGTGTACCTGATGGCCGTGCAGTGTGTAGAGCAGCCGGCCCTCCAGCAGGTCCAGGATCTTGAGTGTGGAGTCACTGGAGGTCAGGGGTCAGGGTCGGGGTTAAGGTCAGAGGTCAGGGGTCAGAGGTGTGTACCTGATGGCCGTGCAGTGTGTAGAGCAGCCGGCCCTCCAGCAGGTCCAGGATCTTGAGTGTGGAGTCACTGGAGGTCAGGGGTCAGGGTCGGGGTTAAGGTCAGAGGTCAGGGGTCAGAGGTGTGTACCTGATGGCCGTGCAGTGTGTAGAGCAGCCGGCCCTCCAGCAGGTCCAGGATCTTGAGTGTGGAGTCACTGGAGGTCAGGGGTCAGGGTTAAGGTCAGGGGTCAGCGATGTGTACCTGATGGCCGTGCAGTGTGTAGAGCAGCCGGCCCTCCAGCGGGTGCAGGATCTTGAGTGTGGAGTCACTGGAGGTCAGGGGTCAGGGTCGGGGTTAAGGTCAGAGGTCAGGGGTCAGAGGTGTGTACCTGATGGCCGTGCAGTGTGTAGAGCAGCCGGCCCTCCAGCAGGTCCAGGATCTTGAGTGTGGAGTCACTGGAGGCTGAGATGAGGAAGTTTCCAGACGGATGGAAGGAGAGGCCGTTCACCGCCGCACTATGAACTGAAACAAACACACACACACACACACACACACAAAAACACCTATATCATCTAAACAATTACATAAACCGTAAAAACTGATTCCATTGTAAAACTTTATTTTGGACGGTTTTCAACAACGTGTCGGCACAAAACATGTTTTTCCCATTGCAACCAAACCCATTTGAATGTATAGAATTACATGTTTCCAAGATAAAAATGTTCTTTTTTTGTTGTTGTTGCAAAAATATCATGAATTATTAATAATTCAAATATTATTACATCTTTGAGGAGTCGCACCACATGACGTTTGACAATCTAACAAACCATGTCTTGTCATTAGGCCAAACTTGACATGTTGACCTTGCTTATTTTTGTATGTTAAGTTCTAAAGTTTTTTTAAATAAAAATAAGCAGAAGCAATTTTGTTAAAATATTTTAAAGAAATATATAAAAATGTGAATGAATTTACTTTTAAATGTATTGTAAAGTTAATTGCAGTACAATATTTCCATTTCTTCTTTTTTTTTTTGGTCAGTTTGCAAACTTTGGCATGATTTCTGCATTGGTGTTTTGATTGGTTCAGTGTGCTGGACACAGCTGAAGACTGCACATCTGAGCTGTGATAGGTTATACTCGCTGTCTGTTCTCTCTGAGCTGCTG
>NW_027509141.1:145000-160000 GCF_051911475.1 Siphateles boraxobius | reverse complement strand
CCAGAACACGTCAGATCACGTCAGAACACGTCAATCACGCCAGTACAAGTCGGATCACATCAGATCACGCCAAATCACGCCAGATCATGCCGGATCACATCAGATCCCATCGGATTACGCCATATCACGGCAGATCACGCCAGAACACGTCGGATCACGCCAATCACGTCAAATTATGCCAGATCACGACAGATCACATCAGATTACGCCAGGTCACGTCAGATCACGCCAGATCACGTCACATTACGCCAGATCACGTCAGAACACGCCAATCACGCCAGATCACGTCAGAACACGCCAATCACGCCAGATCACGTCGGGTCACACCAATCACGCCAGATCACGCCAATCACGCCAGATCACGTCAGAACACGCCAATCACGCCAGATCACGTCGGGTCACGCCAATCACAGCAGATTACTCCAGATCACGTCAGATCACGTCAGAACACACCAGATCACGCCGGATCACGTCAGATCACGCTAGAATACGTCAATTACATCAGATCACGCGAGAACACGTCAGAACGCATAAGATCACGCCAGATCACGCCAATCACGTCAGATCACGCCAATCACGTCAGATCACGCCAAATCACACCAGATCACGTCGGATCACGCCAATCATGTCGAATCATGCCAATCACGTCAGATTACGCCAGATCATGTCTGATCACGCCAATCATGCCAGATCACGTCAAAACATGTCAGGTCACGTCAGGTCACGTCAGGTCACGTCAGGTCACGTCAGATCACGTCAGATCACGCCAGATCACGTCAGATCACGGCAATCATGCCAGATCACGTCAGAACATGTCAGGTCACGTCAGATCACGTCAGATCACGGCAATCATGCCAGATCACGTCAGAACGCGTCAGAACACGCCAGATCACGCGGGATCACGTCAGATCACGCCAGAACACGAAATTACGTCAGAACACGTCAGATGACGTCAGATCACGCGAGAATACGTCAGAACGCGTAAGATCACGCCAGATAACGTCAGATCACGCCAATAACGCCAGATCACGTCAGAACATGCCGGATAACACCAATTACGTCAGAACACCTCAAATCACAACACGATCACTTAAGATCACGCGAGAACACGTCAGAACACGCCAGAACACATCAGATCACGCCAGAACATGTCAGAACAGGTCAGATCACACCAGCACACGTAAGAACAAGACATATTTCGTGTTTTTATCATAGAGAAATTACTATAAACAGGCAAAATTGTTTCGAACACGTCAGATCATGTCAGAACACGTCAGATCACGGCAGAACACATCAGAACACGCCAGAGCACGTCAGAACACGCCCGAACACGCCAGATCACGTCAGAACACGCAAGATCACGTCAGAGCACGCCAGAACACGTGAACACGTCAGATCACGACAGAACACGTCAGATCACGCCAGATCAGGGCAGAACACATCAGAACACGCCAGAGCACGCCAGATCAGGGCAGAACACATCAGAACACGTCAGAACACGCCAGATCAGGGCAGAACACATCAGAACACGCCAGATCACGACAGAACACGTCCAAACACGCCAGATCACATCAGAACACTATTGTCAGAACATGTCAGAACACGTCAGATCATGAACTACTATGGTCCTGTGAGGTTCTGCTGGTTAATCAAACAGCTCATGTTATTCTCCGTCTTTACTCCCGTCCTGCTCCTGGATCATTGACTCACCATATTAATGTTCAGTTCAGTTCAGTTCAAGTTCTTTATTCAGTCATGATGTTATTACAGACACAATATTAATCACATCAACAACAAAATAATAACATTCAATGCTGAATAGGAGCATGAGGAAGACCTAGTCTTATAATTTCATGCCCCTTTTTTCAATAATCTTAGTTGACACAAAACAGATGGCTCGCCGTTTTTTTTTTTGTTTTTTGTTTTTATCGAGGTAGGCTACAATATTACTTCACATCTAAATAATTAACAATTTCAAATTTGTCAAACATTGGTTCTTATGCTTCACTGCCTTCGTATTTTCTAAGAGCATTTTTTTATACATTTTTTGAATTGAACAATCGTGTTACATGTTTTTTGCACAATGTCCAAAGAGTTCCATAAATTGATCCCAATTGCAAGAAACCCTTTTTGTTTTTGTGAGGTGCGTGAATATGGTACACAAAAATTACCTTTTCTTCTGTTGTTACTGTCTGTAATTAGCATGAATTTGTTTTGAATATGTATTGGCACCAAATTATTTTTCACCTTCCACATAATTTGTAGTATTTTAAATTTGACCAACTCTTTTAATTTCAAGGTCTGCAATTTTATAAACAGTTTGTTTGTGTGGTCTCGTAAACCTTTATAAGTCACAATTCTTATCGCTTTCTTCTGAAGTAAGAAAAGCCTTTCTGTATAACTGGTGCAAGCATTACCCCACACTTCGATACAATATGTTAAATATGGAACAATTAAGGTTATATATAGAAGCTGTAATGAAGCTTCATCCAATATGTGTTTAACTTTATAAAGAATACCAATATTTTTACTAACTTTACCTTTGATATGCTCAATATGAGGCTTCCAGCTAAGTTTGCTGTCTAGGATAACTCCCAAAAATTTGATTTCTGAGACACATTCAATATTTACATTCTCAATAACTAATTTTGTGCATCCCTGTTTTCCCTTTTTTCCAAAAACCATATAATTTGTCTTATCCCAATTTAGAAACAATTTATTATAATCAAACCATTTTTTTAATTCTACCATTTCCTTTTCAATAGTGGCCATTAATTCATTTAAATCTGTCCCAGTCTTAAACACAGTTGTGTCATCAGCAAACAACAAAAAAATCATGTCTTGGGAAGCCTCAAATATATCATTAATAAATAATATAAAAAGTTTAGGGCCAATTTTTGATGCCATTTTAAAATACACTATATTACACAGAACAGAAATAATATTAAAATTACATGGTCAGACTGTACAGTAAGTGTGCATTTCCAATGAACAATTCTTCTACAGCATTTATTATTCATACTTCAAAATTTAGTAGCACATTTCCATAAAGCTGTATCGGTTAACATTAGTTAATGCAGAAAAAACTAACATGAATTAACAATGAACAATTGTTTTATTATTAACTAACATTAAAAAATATAAAAAATTCTGTTGATAAATATTTCTTTGTTTTAGCTAATATAAGATGAGACCTTACTGTAATGTGCTTCCAGTGATAATTTGTCTAAAAACAATATAAATTTTTTTTTGTTTGACTCTCGTCTTAAGACACAAATCATATATTTTTCCAGTCAGACGGTTTGGTCAGATATAATATAGTAGTATAAATGAGATGGGTTAGGGTTAGCTGAATGTGGTTCACACACTGATCTTTCCCAGTATTACTCCGTGACGGTGAGTTAGTGATTAGTGACCAGTGACCAGTGATTAGTGAACAGTGATTAGTGAACAGTGGTTAGTGAACAGTGATTAGTGAACAGTGAACAGTGATTAGTGAGCAGTGGTTAGTGAACAGTGATTATTGAACAGTGAACAGTAATTAGTGAACAGTGAACAGTGATTAGTAAACAGTGATCAGTGAACAGTGATTAGTGAACAGAGATTAGTGAACAGAAAACAGTGATTAGTGAACAGCGATTAGCGAACAGTGATTATTGAACAGTGATCAGTGAACATTGATTAGTGAACAGTGATTAGTGAACAGAGATAACAGTGATCAGTGAACAGAGATCAGTGAACAGAGATTAGTGAACAGAGATTAGTGAACAGTGAACAGTGATTAGTGAACAGAGATCAGTGAACAGATCAGTGAACAGAGATTAGTGAACAGTGATTAGTGAATAGAGATTAGTGAACACTGATTAGTGAACAGTGATCAGTGAACAGAGATCAGTGAACAGTGATCAGTGAACATTCAGTGAACAGTGATCAGTTAACAGTGATCAGTAAACAGAGATCAGTGAACATTCAGTGAACAGTGATCAGTGAACAGAGATCAGTGATTAGTTAACAGAGATCAATGAACAGTGATTAGTGAACAGAGATTAGTGAACAGAGATCAGCGAAACAGAGATCAGTGAACAGTGATTAGTGAACAGAGATCAGTGAAGAGTGATCAGTGAAGAGTGATCAGTGAACAGAGATCAGTGAAGAGTGATCAGTGAACAGAGATCAGTGAAGAGTGATCAGTGAACAGAGATCAGTGAAGAGTGATCAGTGAACAGAGATCACTGAACAGCGATTAGTGAACAGAGATCAGTGAAGAGTGATCAGTGAACAGTGATCAGTGAACAGTGATCAGTGAACAGAGATCAGAGAACAGTGATTAGTGAACAGAGATCAGTGAACAGATATCAGTGAAGAGTGATCAGTGAACAGAGATCATTGAAGAGTGATCAGTGAACAGAGATCAGTGAAGAGTGATCAGTGAACAGAGATCAGTGAACAGTGATTAGTGAACAGAGATCATTGAAGAGTGATCAGTGAACAGAGATCAGTGAAGAGTGATCAGTGAACAGTGATCAGTGAACAGTGATCAGTGAACAGAGATCAGTGATTAGTTAACAGAGATCAGAGAACAGTGATTAGTGAACAGAGATTAGTGAACAGAGATCAGCGAACAGAGATCACTGAACAGTGATTAGTGAACAGTGTTTAGTGAACAGAGATCAGTGAAGAGTGATCAGTGAACAGAGATCTATTATCAGTGAACAGAGATCAGTGATTAGTGAACAGGTGAACAGTGATTAGTGAACAGAGATCAGTGATTAGTGAACAGAGATCAGTGAAAAGTGATCAGTGATCAGTGATTAGTGATCAGTGAACAGGGATCATTGAACAGAGATCAGTGAACAGAGATCAGTGAACAGTGATTAGTGAACAGAGATCAGTGAACAGTGATTAGTGAACAGAGATCAGTGAACAGTGATTAGTGAACAGAGATCAGTGATTAGTGAACAGAGATCAGTGAAAAGTGATCAGTGATCAGTGATTAGTGATCAGTGAACAGGGATCATTGAACAGAGATCAGTGAACAGTGATTAGTGAACAGAGATCAGTGAACAGTGATCAGTGATTAGTGAACAGAGATCAGTGAACAGTGATTAGTGAACAGAGATCATTGAAGAGTGATCAGTGAACAGAGATCAGTGAAGAGTGATCAGTGAACAGTGATCAGTGAACAGTGATCAGTGAACAGAGATCAGTGATTAGTTAACAGAGATCAGAGAACAGTGATTAGTGAACAGAGATTAGTGAACAGAGATCAGCGAACAGAGATCAGTGAACAGTGATTAGTGAACAGTGTTTAGTGAACAGAGATCAGTGAAGAGTGATCAGTGAACAGAGATCTGTTATCAGTGAACAGAGATCAGTGATTAGTGAACAGGTGAACAGTGATTAGTGAACAGAGATCAGTGATTAGTGAACAGAGATCAGTGAAAAGTGATCAGTGATCAGTGATTAGTGATCAGTGAACAGGGATCATTGAACAGAGATCAGTGAACAGAGATCAGTGAACAGTGATTAGTGAACAGAGATCAGTGAACAGTGATTAGTGAACAGAGATCAGTGAACAGTGATTAGTGAACAGAGATCAGTGATTAGTGAACAGAGATCAGTGAAAAGTGATCAGTGATCAGTGATTAGTGATCAGTGAACAGGGATCATTGAACAGAGATCAGTGAACAGTGATTAGTGAACAGAGATCAGTGAACAGTGATCAGTGATTAGTGAACAGTGATTAGTGAACAGTGATCATTAAACAGTGATCAGTGAACAGAGATCAGTGAACAGTGATTAGTGAACAGTGATCAGTGATTAGTGAACAGTACCTGGCGCAGCGCACCCAGTTGATGTGCTGGTTGAGGGAGAAGAGGAACTTCTGGCGATGGACGGTCCAGACTTTGATGCTCTTGTCATCAGACGCGGTGACGAGTGTCTGACCATCACTGGAGAAGCTCACGCTGCGCACCGTCCCCGTATGAGCCCTGAACACTGAGGACTCGCCTTTCCTGGACACAACACACACACTCGTATGAGCCCTGAACACTGAGGACACGCCTTTCCTGAACACAACACACACACACACACCCATATGAGCCCTGAACACTGAGGACTCGCCTCTTCTGAACACAATACACACACACAACCGTATGAGCCCTTAACACTGAGGACTCGTCTTTCCTGAAACACAACACACACACACACACTCCCGTATGAGTCCTGAACACTGAGGACTCGCCTATCCTGAACACAACACACACACACTCCCGTATGAGCCCTGAACACTGAGGACTCGCCTTTCCTGAACACAACACACACACACACCCATATGAACCCTGAACACTGAGGACTCGCCTTTCCTGAACACAACACACACACACTCCAGTATGAGCCCTGAACACTGAGGACTCGCCTTTCCTGAACACAACACACACACACTCCCGTATGAGCCCTGAACACTGAGGACTCGCCTTTCCTGAACACAACACACACACACTCCCGTATGAGCCCTGAACACTGAGGACTCGCCTTTCCTGAACACAACACACACACACACACACTCCCGTATGAGCCCTGAACACTGAGTACTCGCCTTTCCTGAACACAACACACACACACACTCCCATATGAGCCCTGAACACTGAGGACTCGCCTTTCCTGAACACAACACACACACACACACATACACTCCCGTATGAGCACTGAGTACTCGCCTTTCCTGAACACAACACACACACACTCCCATATGAGCCCTGAACACTGAGGACTCGCCTTTCCTGAACACACACACACACTCCCGTATGAGCCCTGAACACTGAGTACTCGCCTTTCCTGAACACAACACACACACACACTCCCATATGAGCCCAGAACACTGAGGACCCGCCTTTCCTGAACACAACACACACACACACTCCCGTATTAGTCCTGAACACTGAGGACTCGCCTTTCCTGAACACAACACACACACACTCCCGTATGAGCCCTGAACACTGAGGACTCGCCTTTCCTGAACACAACACACACACACACTCCCGTATGAGCCCTGAACACTGAGGACTCGCCTTTCCTGAACACAACACACACACACTCCCGTATGAGACCTGAACACTGAGGACTCGCCTTTCCTGAACACAACACACACACCCGTATGAGCCCTGAACACTGAGCACTCGCCTTTCCTGAACACAACACACACACACAACCGTATGAGCCCTGAACACTGAGGACTCGCCTTTCCTGAACACAACACACACACACTCCCGTATGAGCCCTGAACACTGAGGACTCGCCTTTCCTGAACACAACACACACACACACCCATATGAGCCCTGAACACTGAGGACTCGCCTTTCCTGAACACAACACACACACACACCCATATGAGCCTTGACCACTGAGGAATCGCCTTTCCTGAACACAACACACACACACTCCCGTATGAGCCCTGAACACTGAGGACTCGTCTTTACTGAACACAACACACACACACTCCCGTATGAGCCCTGAACAATGATGGCTCGCCTTTCCTGAACACAACACACACACACTCCCATATGAGCCCTGAACACTGAGGACTCGCCTTTCCTGAACACAACACACACACACCTGTATGAGCCCTGAACACTGAGGACTCGCCTTTCCTGAACACAACACACACACACCTGTATGAGCCCTGAACACTGAGGACTCGCCTTTCCTGAACACAACACACACACACTCCCATATGAGCCCTGAACACTGAGGACACGCCTTTCCTGAACACAACAGACACACACACTCCCGTATGAGCCCTGAACACTGAGGACTCGCCTTTCCTGAACACAACAGACACACACACTCCCGTATGAGCCCTGAACACTCAGGACTCGCCTTTCCTGAACACAACACACACACACACTCCCGTATGAGCCCTGAACACTGAGGACTCGCCTTTCCTGAACGCAACACACACACACTCCCATATGAGACCTGAACACTGAGGACTCGCCTTTCCTGAACACAACACACACACACCTGTATGAGCCCTGAACACTGAGGACTCGCCTTTCCTGAACACAACACACACACACTCCCGTATGAGCCCTGAACACTGAGGACTCGCCTTTCCTGAACACAACACACACACACCCGTATGAGCCCTGAACACTGAGGACTCACCTTTCCTGAACACAACACACACACACTCCCGTATGAGACCTGAACACTGAGGACTCGCCTTTCCTGAACACAACACACACACACCTGTATGTGCCCTGAACACTGAGGACTCGCCTTTCCTAAACACAACACACACACACTCCCGTATGTGCCCTGAACACTGAGGACTCGCCTTTCCTAAACACAACACACACACACTCCCGTATGAGCCCTGAACACTGAGGACTCGCCTTTCCTGAACACAACACACACACACACCCGTATGAGCCCTGAACACTGAGGACTCGCCTTTCCTGAACACAACACACACACACTCCCGTATGAGACCTGAACACTGAGGACTCGCCTTTCCTGAACACAACACACACACACCTGTATGTGCCCTGAACACTGAGGACTCGCCTTTCCTGAACACAACACACACACACCCGTATGAGCCCTGAACACTGAGGACTCGCCTGTCCTGAACACAACACACACACACTCCCATATGAGCCCTGAACACTGAGGACTCGCCTTTCCTGAACACAACAGACACACACACTCCCGTATGAGCCCTGAACACTCAGGACTCGCCTTTCCTGAACACAACACACACACACACTCCCGTATGAGCCCTGAACACTGAGGACTCGCCTTTCCTGAACACAACACACACACACTCCCATATGAGACCTGAACACTGAGGACTCGCCTTTCCTGAACACAACACACACACACACCTGTATGAGCCCTGAACACTGAGGACTCGCCTTTCCTGAACACAACACACACACACTCCCGTATGAGCCCTGAACAATGATGGCTCGCCTTTCCTGAACACAACACACACACACTCCCGTATGAGACCTGAACACTGAGGACTCGCCTTTCCTGAACACAACACACACACACACCTGTATGAGCCCTGAACGATGAGGACTTGCCTTTCCTGAACACAACACACACACACCCGTATGAGCCCTGAACACTGAGGACTCGCCTGTCCTGAACACAACACACACACACCCGTATGAGCCCTGAACACTGAGGACTCACCTTTCCTGAACACAACACACACACACTCCCGTATGAGACCTGAACACTGAGGACTCGCCTTTCCTGAACACAACACACACACACTCCCGTATGAGCCCTGAACACTGAGGACTCGCCTTTCCTGAACACAACACACACACACTCCCGTATGAGCCCTGAACACTGAGGACTCGCCTGTCCTGAACACAACACACACACACCCGTATGAGCCCTGAACACTGAGGACTCACCTTTCCTGAACACAACACACACACACTCCCGTATGAGACCTGAACACTGAGGACTCGCCTTTCCTGAACACAACAGACACACACACCCATATGAGACCTGAACAATGATGGCTCGCCTTTCCTGAACACAACACACACACACTCCCGTATGAGACCTGAACACTGAGGACTCGCCTGTCCTGAACACAACACACACACACCCGTATGAGCCCTGAACACTGAGGACTCACCTTTCCTGAACACAACACACACACACTCCCGTATGAGCCCTGGACACTGAGGACTCACCTTTCCTGAACACAACACACACACACTCCCGTATGAGACCTGAACACTGAGGACTCGCCTTTCCTGAACACAACACACACACACTCCCGTATGAGCCCTGGACACTGAGGACTCGCCTTTCCTGAACACAACACACACACACTCCCGTATGAGACCTGAACACTGAGGACTCGCCTTTCCTGAACACAACACACACACACTCCCGTATGAGACCTGAACAATGATGGCTCGCCTTTCCTGAACACAACACACACACACTCCCGTATGAGACCTGAACACTGAGGACTCGCCTTTCCTGAACACAACACACACACACCCGTATGAGCCCTGAACACTGAGGACTCGCCTGTCCTGAACACAACACACACACACCCGTATGAGCCCTGAACACTGAGGACTCACCTTTCCTGAACACAACACTCACACACTCCCGTATGAGACCTGAACACTGAGGACTCGCCTTTCCTGAACACAACACACACACACTCCCGTATGAGCCCTGAACACTGAGGACTCGCCTTTCCTGAACACAACACACACACACTCCCGTATGAGCCCTGAACACTGAGGACTCGCCTGTCCTGAACACAACACACACACACCCGTATGAGCCCTGAACACTGAGGACTCAC
The DNA here is from genome assembly GCF_051911475.1 of Siphateles boraxobius. Classification (NCBI taxonomy): domain Eukaryota; kingdom Metazoa; phylum Chordata; class Actinopteri; order Cypriniformes; family Leuciscidae; genus Siphateles; species Siphateles boraxobius. Next base: position 149,646 of record NW_027509141.1, on the reverse strand, counting down.
CTTTCCTGAACACAACACACACACACTCCCGTATGAGCCCTGAACACTGAGGACTCGCCTTTCCTGAACACAACACACACACACTCCCGTATGAGCCCTGAACACTGAGGACTCGCCTTTCCTGAACACAACACACACACACAACCGTATGAGCCCTGAACACTGAGGACTCACCTTTCCTGAACACAACACACACACACTCCCGTATGAGACCTGAACACTGAGGACTCGCCTTTCCTGAACACAACACACACACACACCCGTATGAGCCCTGAACACTGAGGACTCGCCTTTCCTGAACACAACACACACACACTCCCGTATGAGCCCTGAACACTGAGGACTCGCCTTTCCTGCACACAACACACACACACTCCCGTATGAGCCCTGAACACTGAGGACTCGCCTGTCCTGAACACAACACACACACACCCGTATGAGCCCTGAACACTGAGGACTCACCTTTCCTGAACACAACACACACACACTCCCGTATGAGACCTGAACACTGAGGACTCGCCTTTCCTGAACACAACAGACACACACACCCATATGAGACCTGAACAATGATGGCTCGCCTTTCCTGAACACAACACACACACACTCCCGTATGAGACCTGAACACTGAGGACTCGCCTGTCCTGAACACAACACACACACACCCGTATGAGCCCTGAACACTGAGGACTCACCTTTCCTGAACACAACACACACACACTCCCGTATGAGCCCTGAACACTGAGGACTCACCTTTCCTGAACACAACACACACACACTCCCGTATGAGACCTGAACAATGATGGCTCGCCTTTCCTGAACACAACACACACACACTCCCGTATGAGACCTGAACACTGAGGACTCGCCTTTCCTGAACACAACACACACACACCCGTATGAGCCCTGAACACTGAGGACTCGCCTGTCCTGAACACAACACACACACACCCGTATGAGCCCTGAACACTGAGGACTCACCTTTCCTGAACACAACACACACACACTCCCGTATGAGACCTGAACACTGAGGACTCGCCTTTCCTGAACACAACACACACACACTCCCGTATGAGCCCTGAACACTGAGGACTCGCCTTTCCTGAACACAACACACACACACTCCCGTATGAGCCCTGAACACTGAGGACTCGCCTGTCCTGAACACAACACACACACACCCGTATGAGCCCTGAACACTGAGGACTCACCTTTCCTGAACACAACACACACACACTCCCGTATGAGCCCTGAACACTGAGGACTCGCCTTTCCTGAACACAACACACACACACTCCCGTATGAGCCCTGAACACTGAGGACTCGCCTTTCCTGAACACAACACACACACACAACCGTATGAGCCCTGAACACTGAGGACTCACCTTTCCTGAACACAACACACACACACTCCCGTATGAGACCTGAACACTGAGGACTCGCCTTTCCTGAACACAACACACACACCCGTATGAGCCCTGAACACTGAGGACTCGCCTTTCCTGAACACAACACACACATCACAAGGACGCATTAAACTGATCAAAAGTGACATTAAAGACACTTCTAATGTTACAAAAGATACATCTGGGATTGTCTGAACTAATGAAATTAGCTCATGTTTCTCATTATGAAAACTGTTGTGTTATTAAATAAGGAGCTCAAGATGAGCTTCAGTTCTGGTCCAGATCTGCAGTGTTTCTGGAGGCGGACCTCAGTGTAAGGCATCAGACAGATGATGAGACTCAGACAACATGATTATTATCAGTTATTTCTGTCCCAACACCCACATGCACATCTCACGGCTGAGAGAAGAGGATTATGGGAGCATTAGTCACTGGCAGAACAGAAGGCTTGAAGAGCATATGAGCCTCATAAAGATCATCCGTATAATCTAAACATTACAGGGACTCGTGTGGAAATGCCATGAAACTAGAACAGGAAACTAAGAGTGTTTAAAGGCGGGAAATGCGCTGTATGTTTGAGGCACACGCACTACATTTATCAGTCCAGCCCTGCAGGATTCAGAGAAACATAATTACGAAATAAGTTAATAATCAAATACAATATTTCTGAAAAATGCCCCTCCCTAGTCGGGACTGTCTGACACTTCAGGAAACCTGAAAACAGACTTCAGCTTCAAATAACTCCCCAGACAGATTTGACAAATAATAGTCTTTTTGCCTGTTGACATGAACATATTGGACCATGGGTAGGATGTGATGAACGTAATTCGGTCATTCAGTGTCAAATCAGCCACATTTTAGAAACGTCCTCTGCTAAAATGTTTGATTTTGTTCATATCTACTTTGAATAAAGACATAAATAGTGATGAAAGCCAAAATATTAAATGTCATGGATGAATATTTATTGAGTAACACAATACGTATCAGCTGTGTGCAAATTCAACAATCTGCATATCTTATATTGAGATTATATAGAGATTATAGAGATACTGAGACTCACACGCTGGGCACCCAGAGCCGCACCGTCTTGTCTCGGGAGGCTGAGGCCAGTAGATGACCGGAGGGAGAGAACTCAACACTCGTCACCGCATCCTTGTGTCCCACAAACCTGTAGGCCCTCGTCTGAGGCTTCATGTTCCAGATCATGACACACGCGTCCATGGAGCCCGAGGCTGAGAGAAACACACACACACACAGATGAGGCTGAGAGAAACACACACACACACACACACACACATGAGGCTGAGAGAAACACACACACACACACATGAGGCTGAGAGAGACACACATACACACACATGAGGCTGAGAGAAACACACACACACACACACACATGAGGCTGAGAGAAACACACACACACACACATGAGGCTGAGAGAAACACACACACACACACGAGGCTGAGAGAAACACACACACACACACACACACACACACATGAGGCTGAGAGAGACACACATACACACACATGAGGCTGAGAGAAACACACACACACACACACACATGAGGCTGAGAGAAACACACACACACACATGAGGCTGAGAGAAACACACACACACACACGAGGCTGAGAGAAACACACACACACACACACGAGGCTGAGAGAAACACACACACACTCACATGAGGCTGAGAGAAACACACACACACACACGAGGCTGAGAGAAACACACACACACACACACACACGAGGCTGAGAGAAACACACACACACACACACACACAAGGCTGAGAGAAACACACACACACACACACATGAGGCTGAGAGAAACACACACACACACACGAGGCTGAGAGAAACACACACACACACACACACACAAGGCTGAGAGAAACACACACACACATACATGAGGCTTTCGAAAATCATATTTCATATATTACAAGAATAGCCTTTTTCCACCTTAGAAACATTGCTAAGCTACGTAACATGCTATCTGTTTCTGATGCAGAAAAGTTAGTTCATGCATTCATGACCTCGAGACTAGATTACTGTAATGCTTTATTAGCTGGCTGTCCTGCATCCTCAATAAACAAGCTACAGTTAGTTTATTAAGTTACGTATCAATTACAAAGTATTCCTACTGACCTATAAAGCCCTAAATGGTTTAGCTCCTGTGTATTTAACAGACCTTCTATCGCCATACAATCAAATACACAAAAGTTGGTGTTTTGAGGTGTAACGACAGGCCAGGTAGTTGTTGTGCGATTGGATGCACTATTATTCAGCATAATCGGGTTAAGAACGTGCATGTAAACGCGCTCATTCCCCGAAAGTGGAAGTAGAAACGGACTGAGCTTTCAGCATCTGTCGCTGCATTAACGCCGCGTTCTCTCAGAGACGACGATGGATATAACGGTACATAACGACAATATAAAATATATAATATAAAAATATAACGGTATAGCGACGACTATCTTAATTTACTGCCTTAATATTTCTCTTGTGGACCTACATTAACTTTTTAAACAAGTTTTTGAAGCTGCTTTTGATTTTCACAGATGGCAGAGTTGTGCTGTTTGTGAACTAAACACTGTTTTTAGGCCTATATCATTTTAGTGATATTATTCATATTTAGTAATTGTATTGTTTTTTGTGTATTAGTGTCATTAAACATTTTGTTAATGTGCTATGGGAAAAAATAGCCTCACTATATTGGCTGGCCACTGTTTGTAGCCATTTTGTCAGCGTTTGTTGCCCGCCAGGTATCCGTGGTAGTCACGTGACTGCGAAGTATGAATTGAATTGTGTCGTATATACACGAGAGAAACGCTTCAGGAACAAGAACACAAGTGGGCGGGGCTTGATTGTGTCTGTGGGGAATTGATTGGATGGTTGTGGTTTGCTATTGGCTGATCTCCTGTGAGTAGTGTGTGTGAGCAGTGTGTGTGTAGAGTGTGTGAGATCAGCGCTGCAGGTGTCAGCGCTCTTGCTCCACTCTATGCATTTAGAATAAACATTGTGATTTCATGGTGACTTTAACTCCTGCAACTGCATGGAAGCATCAGTATTTTATCCAGGCATTTCTTTTATAATCGACCACATAATCCTATATTACACCTGTATATGGACGTCACTGTGACGGAACATCGATAAGCATTGACCCTTCACCATTATCTGCACTACATCTTTTTTTTTAAACATTGTCTTTATTGATTTAAAAACAAATAATTAAAAACAGGA
>NW_027509141.1:120000-140000 GCF_051911475.1 Siphateles boraxobius | reverse complement strand
TGACGCACTGAAGCCCCTGAGGTCCTGGACACGCCCCTACTTGATGACGCACTGGAGCCCCTGAGCTCCTAGACACCCCCCTACTTGATGACGCAGTGGAGCCCCTGAGCTCCTAGACACGCCCCTACTTGATGACGCAGTGGAGCCCCTGAGCTCCTAGACACGCCCCGACTTGATGACGCACTGGAGCCCCTGAGCTCCTGGACACGCCCCACTTGATGACGCACTGGAGCCACTGAGCTCCTAGACACGCCCCGACTTGACGCACTGGAGACACTGAGCTCCTAGACACGCCCCTACTTGATGACGCACTGGAGCCCCTGAGCTCCTGGACACGACCCTACTTGATGACGCACTGGAGCCCCTGAGCTCCTAGACACCCCCCGACTTGATGACGCACTGAAGCCCCTGAGCTCCTGAACACGCCCCTACTTGATGACGCACTGGAGCCACTGAGCTCCTAGACACGCCCCTACTTGATGACGCACTGGAGCCCCTGAGCTCCTAGACACGCCCCACTTGATGACGCACTTAAGCCCCTGAGCTCCTGGACACGCCCCTACTTGATGACGCACTGGAGCCACTGAGCTCCTAGACACCCCCCTACTTGATGACACAGTGGAGCCCCTGAGCTCCTAGACACGCCCCGACTTGATGACGCACTTAAGCCCCTGAGCTCCTGGACACGCCCCTACTGGATGACGCACTGGAGCCCCTGAGCTCCTAGACACGCCCCTACTTGATGACGCACTGGAGCCCCTGAGCTCCTAGACACGCCCCGACTTGATGACGCACTGAAACCCCTGAGCTCCTGGACACGCCCCTACTTGATGACGCACTGGAGCCCCTGAGCTCCTGGACACGCCCTACTTGATGACGCACTGGAGCCACTGAGCTCCTGGACACGCCCCACTTGATGACGCACTGGAGCCACTGAGCTCCTGGACACGCCCCTACTTGATGACGCACTGGAGCCCCTGAGCTCCTAGACACCCCCCTACTTGATGACGCAGTGGAGCCCCTGAGCTCCTAGACACGCCCCTACTTGATGACGCACTGGAGCCCCTGAGCTCCTGGACACGCCCCACTTGATGACGCACTGGAGCCACTGAGCTCCTGGACACGCCCCACTTGATGACGCACTGGAGCCACTGAGCTCCTGGACACGCCCCTACTTGATGAGGCACTGGAGCCACTGAGCTCCTAGACACGCCCCGACTTGATGAGGCACTGGAGCCACTGAGCTCCTAGACACGCCCCTACTTGATGACGCACTGGAGCCCCTGAGCTCCTAGACACGCCCCGACTTGATGATGCACTGGAGCCCCTGAGCTCCTTGACATGCCCCTACTTGATGACGCACTGAAGCCCCTGAGCTCCTAGACACCCCCTACTTGATGACGCACTGGAGCCCCTGAGCTCCTGGACACGCCCCTACTTGATGACGCACTGGAGCCCCTGAGCTCCTGGACACGCCCCTACTTGATGACGCACTGAAGCCCTTGAGCTCCTGGACACGCCCCTACTTGATGACACACTGGAGCCACTGAGCTCCTGGACACCCCCCTACTTGATGACGCACTGGAGCCCCTGAGCTCCTGGACACGCCCCTACTTGATGACGCACTGGAGCCCCTGAGCTCCTGGACACGCCCCTACTTGATGACGCACTGGAGCCCCTGAGCTCCTGGACACGCCCCTACCTGATGACGCACTGGAGCCCCTGAGCTCCTGGACACCCCCCTACTTGATGACGCACTGAAGCCCCTGAGCTCCTGGACACGCCCCTACTTGATGACACACTGGAGCCACTGAGCTCCTGGACACGCCCCTACTTGATGACGCACTGGAGCCCCTGAGCTCCTGGACACGCCCCTACTTGATGACACACTGGAGCCCCTGAACTCCTAGACACGCCCCTACTTGATGACGCACTGGAGCCACTGAGCTCCTAGACACGCCCCTACTTGATGACGCACTGAAGCCCCTGAGCTCCTGGACACGCCCCTACTTGATGACACACTGGAGCCACTGAGGCTGGCCCCTCCCCTTACAATATAAATAGAGCACATTAAAAACATCAGTTCGCCGCTCAATCGCGAGTTACTGAAGGGCTCGAATTTCGGTGCGGGATTGCGGGTATTGCGCATCATTTTAATCATTCCCGCAGGTCTTGCGTTTATAATGCGGGAAATTCCCGCAAACATTCATTCAATCTAGCATGTAGGCCTATGAGTAAATTTAACCTAACAGATTATAAGATCAAATCAGTCATTTTAAAAACATTCTGCGAGACGCAATTTCACAAACGGCGTGAGTGATTCTGCCAATGCCGCGTCTTCTCTGTCTCTCAAAATAGGTTACACAAGGCGAACCAATCGCGCTGCAGCTGCAGGCGGCGACTCTAGACTCTCGCGGTTCAGGAGTCGGGACATTTGATGGAAATGTCACTTGCACAATCGGGCCATTGCATCGTCACTATTGTTTATAATTTGTGCTTCTTTTTAAGTCTTACCTATTTAAACATTCAAGCGATTTTAAACCGCATAACAAACAGCTCGTGAGTAACAAAACTGACTTATTTTTCTTGAAATATAGCGCTTTAACGGTCAAAAGCACACAACATTGTCTTAACTCTTTGGGGTCGCCGATCACGCCGGCGTGATCCAGTTACATGACCAGTTTAAGACGTTGAAGCATAAAAACAAAGTCACGTTGAGCGCTGCCGTCCCCTTCTGTCGAAAGTGCTGGCTTGAAATTCTATGTTACTTTTTGTTTTGTGTTGATAGACCAAGTAAAAACGGAGATATGATCATTTAAACTTTATATAAACAAATATTGACGCGTTCGTAAAAGAACGGCAGATGTGATGCGACAGGCGTTGCATTTATTCTAATAACTTCGTCGTTTTTTTTTCATAAAACAAAACAGAGAAACATGTGTGAATCAACTGAGCTAAGAAGCGAAACTGAAAGGCAGAGGATTTACAGAGTTGACAAAGAGAGACATATATACGGTTATATATATCATGTATAGAGAGATATTATTGCTAGTTTTTGGAAGAGTTTGAGTAGATTTTGAGAGTAGTTTAGGAGTAGTGTAGATAGTTTAGGAGTAGTGTAGATAGTTTAGGTAGTTTAGGAGTAGTGTAGATAGTTTAGGAGTAGTGTAGATAGTTTAGGTAGTTTAGGAGTAGTATAGATAGTTTAGGTAGTTTAGGAGTAGTGTAGATAGTTTAGGAGTAGTGTAGATAGTTTAGGTAGTTTAGGAGTAGTATAGATAGTTTAGGAGTAGTGTAGATAGTTTAGGTAGTTTAGGAGTAGTGTAGATAGTTTAGGAGTAGTGTAGATAGTTTAGGTAGTTTAGGAGTAGTGTAGATAGTTTAGGAGTAGTGTAGATAGTTTAGGTAGTTTAGGAGTAGTGTAGATAGTTTAGGAGTAGTGTAGATAGTTTAGGAGTAGTGTAGATAGTTTAGGTAGTTTAGGAGTAGTATAGATAGTTTAGGTAGTTTAGGAGTAGTGTAGATAGTTTAGGAGTAGTGTAGATAGTTTAGGTAGTTTAGGAGTAGTATAGATAGTTTAGGAGTAGTGTAGATAGTTTAGGTAGTTTAGGAGTAGTGTAGATAGTTTAGGAGTAGTATAGATAGTTTAGGTAGTTTAGGAGTAGTGTAGATAGTTTAGGAGTAGTGTAGATAGTGTAGATAGTTTAGGAGTAGTGTAGATAGTTTAGGAGTAGTGTAGATAGTTTAGGAGTAGTGTAGATAGTGTAGATAGTTTAGGAGTAGTGTAGATAGTTTAGGAGTAGTGTAGATAGTTTAGGTAGTTTAGGAGTAGTGTAGATAGTTTAGGAGTAGTGTAGATAGTTTAGGAGTAGTGTAGATAGTTTATGTAGTTTAGGAGTAGTGTAGATAGTTTAGGAGTAGTGTAGATAGTTTAGGTAGTTTAGGAGTAGTGTAGATAGTTTAGGAGTAGTGTAGATAGTTTAGGAGTAGTGTAGATAGTGTAGATAGTTTAGGAGTAGTGTAGATAGTTTAGGAGTAGTGTAGATAGTTTAGGTAGTTTAGGAGTAGTGTAGATAGTTTAGGAGTAGTGTAGATAGTTTAGGAGTAGTGTAGATAGTTTAGGTAGTTTAGGTAGTGGTAGATAGTTGTGTAGGTAGATAGTTTAGGAGTAGTGTAGATAGTTTAGGAGTAGTGTAGATAGTTTAGGTAGTTTAGGAGTAGTGTAGATAGTTTAGGAGTAGTGTAGATAGTTTAGGAGTAGTGTAGATAGTTTAGGTAGTTTAGGAGTAGTGTAGATAGTTTAGGAGTAGTGTAGATAGTTTAGGAGTAGTGTAGATAGTTTAGGTAGTTTAGGAGTAGTGTAGATAGTTTAGGAGTAGTGTAGATAGTTTAGGAGTAGTGTAGATAGTTTAGGAGTAGTGTAGATAGTTTAGGAGTAGTGTAGATAGTTTAGGAGTAGTGTAGATAGTTTAGGTAGTTTAGGAGTAGTGTAGATAGTTTAGGAGTAGTGTAGATAGTTTAGGAGTAGTGTAGATAGTTTAGGAGTAGTGTAGATAGTGTAGATAGTTTAGGAGTAGTGTAGATAGTTTAGGAGTAGTGTAGATAGTTTAGGTAGTTTAGGAGTAGTTTAGGTAGTTTAGGAGTAGTGTAGGTAGTTTAGGAGTAGTGTAGATAGTGTAGATAGTTTAGGAGTAGTGTAGATAGTTTAGGAGTAGTGTAGATAGTTTAGGTAGTTTAGGAGTAGTGTAGATAGTTTAGGAGTAGTGTAGATAGTTTAGGAGTAGTGTAGATAGTGTAGATAGTTTAGGAGTAGTGTAGGTAGTTTAGGAGTAGTGTAGATAGTTTAGGAGTAGTGTAGATAGTGTAGATAGTTTAGGAGTAGTGTAGATAGTTTAGGAGTAGTGTAGATAGTTTGGAGAAGTGTAGATAGTTTAGGAGTAGTGTAGATAGTTTAGGTAGTTAGGAGTAGTGTAGATAGTTTAGGAGTAGTGTAGATAGTTTAGGAGTAGTGTAGATAGTTTAGGTAGTTTAGGAGTAGTGTAGATAGTTTAGGAGTAGTGTAGATAGTTTAGGAGTAGTGTAGATAGTTTATGTAGTTTAGGAGTAGTGTAGATAGTTTAGGAGTAGGTAGTAGTTTGGTAGTTTAGGAGTAGTGTAGATAGTTTAGGAGTAGTGTAGGATTAGGGTAGTGTAGGTAGTTTAGGAGTAGTGTAGATAGTTTAGGAGTAGTGTAGATAGTTTAGGTAGTTTAGGAGTAGTGTAGATAGTTTAGGAGTAGTGTAGATAGTTTAGGAGTAGTGTAGATAGTGTTGATAGTTTAGGAGTAGTGTAGATAGTTTAGGAGTAGTGTAGATAGTTTAGGAGTAGTGTAGATAGTTTGGTGTAGTGTAGATAGTTTAGGTAGTTTAGGAGTAGTGTAGATAGTTTAGGAGTAGGTAGATAGTTAGGTAGTTTAGGAGTAGTGTAGATAGTTTAGGAGTAGTGTAGATAGTTTTGGAGTAGTGTAGATAGTTTAGGTAGTTTAGGAGTAGTGTAGATAGTTTAGGAGTAGTGTAGATAGTTTAGGAGTAGTGTAGATAGTGTAGATAGTTTAGGAGTAGTGTAGATAGTTTAGGAGTAGTGTAGATAGTGTAGATAGTTTAGGAGTAGTGTAGATAGTTTAGGAGTAGTGTAGATAGTTTAGGAGTAGTGTAGATAGTTTAGGAGTAGTGTAGATAGTGTAGATAGTTTAGGAGTAGTGTAGATAGTTTATGTAGTTTAGGAGTAGTGTAGATAGTTTAGGAGTAGTATAGATAGTTTATGTAGTTTAGGAGTAGTGTAGATAGTTTAGGAGTAGTGTAGATAGTTTAGGTAGTTTAGAGTAGTGTAGATAGTTTAGGAGTAGTGTAGATAGTGTAGTTAGTTTAGGAGTAGTGTAGATAGTTTAGGAGTAGTGTAGGTAGTTTAGGAGTAGTGTAGATAGTTTAGGAGTAGTGTAGATAGTTTATGTAGTTTAGGAGTAGTGTAGATAGTTTAGGAGTAGTATAGATAGTTTATGTAGTTTAGGAGTAGTGTAGATAGTTTAGGAGTAGTGTAGATAGTTTATGTAGTTTAGGAGTAGTGTAGATAGTTTAGGAGTAGTGTAGATAGTTTAGGAGTAGTGTAGGTAGTTTAGGAGTAGTGTAGATAGTTTAGGAGTAGTGTAGATAGTTTATGTAGTTTAGGAGTAGTGTAGATAGTTTAGGAGTAGTGTAGATAGTTTATGTAGTTTAGGAGTAGTGTAGGTAGTTTAGGAGTAGTGTAGATAGTTTAGGAGTAGTGTAGATAGTTTATGTAGTTTAGGAGTAGTGTAGATAGTTTAGGAGTAGTATAGATAGTTTATGTAGTTTGGAGTAGTGTAGATAGTTTAGGAGTAGTGTAGATAGTTTATGTAGTTTAGGAGTAGTGTAGATAGTTTAGGAGTAGTGTAGATAGTTTAGGTAGTTTAGGAGTAGTGTAGATAGTTTAGGAGTAGTGTAGATAGTGTAGATAGTTTAGGAGTAGTGTAGATAGTTTAGGAGTAGTGTAGGTAGTTTAGGAGTAGTGTAGATAGTTTAGGAGTAGTGTAGATAGTTTATGTAGTTTAGGAGTAGTGTAGATAGTTTAGGAGTAGTATAGATAGTTTATGTAGTTTAGGAGTAGTGTAGATAGTTTAGGAGTAGTATAGATAGTTTATGTAGTTTAGGAGTAGTGTAGATAGTTTAGGAGTAGTGTAGATAGTTTAGGAGTAGTGTAGATAGTGTAGATAGTTTAGGAGTAGTGTAGATAGTTTAGGAGTAGTGTAGATAGTTTATGTAGTTTAGGAGTAGTGTAGATAGTTTAGGAGTAGTGTAGATAGTTTAGGTAGTTTAGGAGTAGTGTAGATAGTTTAGGAGTAGTGTAGATAGTTTAGGAGTAGTGTAGATAGTTTAGGAGTAGTGTAGGTAGTTTAGGAGTAGTGTAGATAGTTTAGGAGTAGTGTAGATAGTTTAGGAGTAGTGTAGATAGTGTAGGTAGTTTAGGAGTAGTGTAGATAGTTTAGGAGTAGTGTAGATAGTTTATGTAGTTTAGGAGTAGTGTAGATAGTTTAGGAGTAGTATAGATAGTTTATGTAGTTTAGGAGTAGTGTAGATAGTTTAGGAGTAGTGTAGATAGTTTAGGAGTAGTGTAGATAGTGTAGATAGTTTAGGAGTAGTGTAGATAGTTTAGGAGTAGTGTAGATAGTTTAGGAGTAGTGTAGATAGTTTAGGAGTAGTGTAGATAGTTTAGGAGTAGTGTAGATAGTTTAGGAGTGTAGATAGTTTAGGAGTAGTGTAGATAGTTTAGGAGTAGTGTAGATAGTTTAGGAGTAGTGTAGGTAGTTTAGGAGTAGTGTAGATAGTTTAGGAGTAGTGTAGATAGTTTAGGAGTAGTGTAGATAGTTTAGGAGTAGTGTAGATAGTTTAGGTAGTTTAGGAGTAGTGTAGATAGTTTAGGAGTAGTGTAGATAGTTTAGGAGTAGTGTAGATAGTTTAGGTAGTTTTAGGAGTAGTGTAGATAGTTTAGGAGTAGTGTAGATAGTTTAGGAGTAGTGTAGATAGTTTAGGAGTAGTGTAGATAGTGTAGATAGTTTAGGAGTAGTGTAGATAGTTTAGGAGTAGTGTAGATAGTTTAGATAGTTTAGGAGTAGTGTAGATAGTTTAGGAGTAGTGTAGATAGTTTAGGAGTAGTGTAGATAGTTTAGGAGTAGTGTAGATAGTTTAGGAGTAGTGTAGATAGTTTAGGAGTAGTGTAGATAGTGTAGTAGTTTAGGAGTAGTGTAGATAGTTTAGGAGTAGTGTAGATAGTTTAGGTAGTTTAGGAGTAGTGTAGATAGTTTAGGAGTAGTGTAGTAGTTTAGGTAGTTTAGGAGTAGTGTAGATAGTTTAGGAGTAGGTAAGTGTAGGTAGTTTAGGAGTAGTGTAGATAGTTTAGGAGTAGTGTAGATAGTTTAGGAGTAGTGTAGATAGTGTAGATAGTTTAGGAGTAGTGTAGATAGTTTAGGAGTAGTGTAGATAGTTTAGGTAGTTTAGGAGTAGTGTAGATAGTTTAGGAGTAGTGTAGATAGTTTAGGAGTAGTGTAGATAGTTTAGGAGTAGTGTAGATAGTTTAGGTAGTTTAGGAGTAGTGTAGATAGTTTAGGAGTAGTGTAGATAGTTTAGGAGTAGTGTAGATAGTTTAGGAGTAGTGTAGATAGTTTAGGAGTAGTGTAGATAGTTTAGGTAGTTTAGGAGTAGTGTAGATAGTTTAGGAGTAGTGTAGATAGTTTAGGAGTAGTGTAGATAGTTTAGGAGTAGTGTAGATAGTTTAAGTAGTGTAGATAGTTTAGGTAGTTTAGGAGTAGTGTAGGTAGTTTAGGAGTAGTGTAGATAGTTTAGGAGTAGTGTAGATAGTTTAGGTGTAGTGTAGATAGTTTAGGAGTAGTGTAGATAGTTTAGGAGTAGTGTAGATAGTTTAGGAGTAGTGTAGATAGTTTAGGAGTAGTGTAGATAGTTTAGGTAGTTTAGGAGTAGTGTAGATAGTTTAGGAGTAGTGTAGATAGTTTAGGAGTAGTGTGTAGTTTAGGAGTAGTGTAGATAGTTAGGTAGTTTAGGAGTAGTGTAGATAGTTTAGGAGTAGTGTAGATAGTTTAGGAGTAGTGTAGATAGTTTAGGAGTAGTGTAGATAGTTTAGGAGTAGTGTAGATAGTTTAGGTAGTTTAGGAGTAGTGTAGATAGTTTAGGAGTAGTGTAGATAGTTTAGGAGTAGTGTAGATAGTTTAGGAGTAGTGTAGATAGTTTAAGTAGTGTAGATAGTTTAGGTAGTTTAGGAGTAGTGTAGGTAGTTTAGGAGTAGTGTAGATAGTTTAGGAGTAGTGTAGATAGTTTAGGAGTAGTGTAGATAGTTTAGGAGTAGTGTAGGTAGTTTAGGAGTAGTGTAGATAGTTTAGGAGTAGTGTAGATAGTTTAGGAGTAGTGTAGATAGTTTAGGAGTAGTGTAGATAGTTTAGGAGTAGTGTAGATAGTTTAGGAGTAGTGTAGATAGTTTAGGAGTAGTGTAGATAGTTTAGGAGTAGTGTAGGTAGTTTAGGAGTAGTGTAGATAGTTTAGGAGTAGTGTAGATAGTTTATGTAGTTTAGGAGTAGTGTAGATAGTTTAGGAGTAGTGTAGATAGTTTATGTAGTTTAGGAGTAGTGTAGATAGTTTAGGAGTAGTGTAGATAGTTTAGGTAGTTTAGGAGTAGTGTAGATAGTTTAGGAGTAGTGTAGATAGTTTAGGAGTAGTGTAGATAGTTTAGGAGTAGTGTAGATAGTTTAGGAGTAGTGTAGATAGTTTAGGTAGTTTAGGAGTAGTGTAGATAGTTTAGGAGTAGTGTAGATAGTTTAGGAGTAGTGTAGGTGTTTAGGAGTAGTGTAGGTAGTTTAGGAGTAGTGTAGATAGTTTAGGAGTAGTGTAGATAGTTTAGGAGTAGTGTAGATAGTTTAGGAGTAGTGTAGGTAGTTTAGGAGTAGTGTAGATAGTTTAGGAGTAGTGTAGATAGTTTAGGAGTAGTGTAGATAGTTTAGGAGTAGTGTAGATAGTTTATGTAGTTTAGGAGTAGTGTAGATAGTTTAGGGAGTAGTGTAGATAGTTTAGGTAGTTTAGGAGTAGTGTAGATAGTTTAGGAGTAGTGTAGATAGTTTAGGAGTAGTGTAGATAGTTTAGGAGTAGTGTAGATAGTTTAGGAGTAGTGTAGATAGTTTAGGTAGTTTAGGAGTAGTGTAGATAGTTTAGGAGTAGTGTAGATAGTTTAGGAGTAGTGTAGATAGTTTAGGTAGTTTAGGAGTAGTGTAGATAGTTTAGGAGTAGTGTAGATAGTTTAGGTAGTTTAGGAGTAGTGTAGATAGTTTAGGTAGTTTAGGAGTAGTGTAGATAGTTTAGGAGTAGTGTAGATAGTTTAGGAGTAGTGTAGATAGTTTAGGTAGTTTAGGAGTAGTGTAGATAGTTTAGGTAGTTTAGGAGTAGTGTAGATAGTTTAGGAGTAGTGTAGATAGTTTAGGTAGTTTAGGAGTAGTGTAGATAGTTTAGGTAGTTTAGGAGTAGTGTAGATAGTTTAGGAGTAGTGTAGATAGTTTAGGAGTAGTGTAGATAGTTTAGGAGTAGTGTAGGTAGTTTAGGAGTAGTGTAGATAGTTTAGGAGTAGTGTAGATAGTTTAGGAGTAGTGTAGGTAGTTTAGGAGTAGTGTAGATAGTTTAGGAGTAGTGTAGATAGTTTAGGAGTAGTGTAGATAGTTTGGAGTAGTGTAGGTAGTTTAGGAGTAGTGTAGATAGTTTAGGAGTAGTGTAGATAGTTTAGGAGTAGTGTAGATAGTTTATGTAGTTTAGGAGTAGTGTAGATAGTTTAGGAGTAGTGTAGATAGTTTAGGTAGTTTAGGAGTAGTGTAGATAGTTTAGGAGTAGTGTAGATAGTTTATGTAGTTTAGGAGTAGTGTAGATAGTTTAGGAGTAGTGTAGATAGTTTAGGTAGTTTAGGAGTAGTGTAGATAGTTTAGGAGTAGTGTAGATAGTTTAGGTAGTTTAGGAGTAGTGTAGATAGTTTAGGAGTATTGTAGGTAGTTTAGGAGTAGTGTAGATAGTTTAGGAGTAGTGTAGATAGTTTATGTAGTTTAGGAGTAGTGTAGATAGTTTAGGAGTAGTGTAGATAGTTTAGGTAGTTTAGGAGTAGTGTAGATAGTTTAGGAGTAGTGTAGATAGTTTAGGAGTAGTGTAGGTAGTTTAGGAGTAGTGTAGATAGTTTAGGAGTAGTGTAGATAGTTTATGTAGTTTAGGAGTAGTGTAGATAGTTTAGGAGTAGTGTAGATAGTTTAGGTAGTTTAGGAGTAGTGTAGATAGTTTAGGAGTAGTGTAGATAGTTTAGGAGTAGTGTAGATAGTTTAGGAGTAGTGTAGATAGTTTAGGAGTAGTGTAGATAGTTTAGGAGTAGTGTAGATAGTTTAGGTAGTTTAGGAGTAGTGTAGATAGTTTAGGAGTAGTGTAGATAGTTTAGGAGTAGTGTAGGTAGTTTAGGAGTAGTGTAGATAGTTTAGGAGTAGTGTAGATAGTTTATGTAGTTTAGGAGTAGTGTAGATAGTTTAGGAGTAGTGTAGATAGTTTAGGTAGTTTAGGAGTAGTGTAGATAGTTTAGGAGTAGTGTAGATAGTTTAGGTAGTTTAGGAGTAGTGTAGATAGTTTAGGAGTAGTGTAGATAGTTTATGTAGTTTAGGAGTAGTGTAGATAGTTTAGGAGTAGTATAGATAGTTTATGTAGTTTAGGAGTAGTGTAGATAGTTTAGGAGTAGTGTAGATAGTTTAGGTAGTTTAGGAGTAGTGTAGATAGTTTAGGAGTAGTGTAGATAGTTTAGGTAGTTTAGGAGTAGTGTAGATAGTTTAGGTAGTTTAGGAGTAGTGTAGATAGTTTAGGTAGTTTAGGAGTAGTGTAGATAGTTTAGGAGTAGTATAGATAGTTTATGTAGTTTAGGAGTAGTGTAGATAGTTTAGGAGTAGTGTAGATAGTTTATGTAGTTTAGGAGTAGTGTAGATAGTTTAGGAGTAGTATAGATAGTTTAGGTAGTTTAGGAGTAGTGTAGATAGTTTAGGAGTAGTGTAGATAGTTTAGGTAGTTTAGGAGTAGTGTAGATAGTTTAGGAGTAGTGTAGATAGTTTATGTAGTTTAGGAGTAGTGTAGATAGTTTAGGAGTAGTGTAGATAGTTTAGGAGTAGTGTAGGTAGTTTAGGAGTAGTGTAGATAGTTTAGGAGTAGTGTAGATAGTTTATGTAGTTTAGGAGTAGTGTAGATAGTTTAGGAGTAGTGTAGATAGTTTATGTAGTTTAGGAGTAGTGTAGATAGTTTAGGAGTAGTGTAGATAGTTTATGTAGTTTAGGAGTAGTGTAGATAGTTTAGGAGTAGTGTAGATAGTTTAGGTAGTTTAGGAGTAGTGTAGATAGTTTAGGAGTAGTGTAGATAGTTTATGTAGTTTAGGAGTAGTGTAGATAGTTTAGGTAGTTTAGGAGTAGTGTAGATAGTTTAGGAGTAGTGTAGATAGTTTAGGTAGTTTAGGAGTAGTGTAGATAGTTTAGGAGTAGTGTAGATAGTTTAGGAGTAGTGTAGATAGTTTAGGAGTAGTGTAGATAGTTTAGGTAGTTTAGGAGTAGTGTAGATAGTTTAGGAGTAGTGTAGATAGTTTAGGAGTAGTGTAGATAGTTTAGGTAGTTTAGGAGTAGTGTAGATAGTTTAGGAGTAGTGTAGATAGTTTAGGAGTAGTGTAGATAGTTTAGGAGTAGTGTAGATAGTTTAGGAGTAGTGTAGATAGTTTAGGAGTAGTGTAGATAGTTTAGGAGTAGTGTAGATAGTTTAGGAGTAGTGTAGATAGTTTAGGTAGTTTAGGAGTAGTGTAGATAGTTTAGGTAGTTTAGGAGTAGTGTAGATAGTTTAGGTAGTTTAGGAGTAGTGTAGATAGTTTAGGTAGTTTAGGAGTAGTGTAGATAGTTTAGGTAGTTTAGGAGTAGTGTAGATAGTTTAGGTAGTTTAGGAGTAGTGTAGATAGTTTAGGTAGTTTAGGAGTAGATTTAGATAAACTGTTTTGAGGAGAGGCACGGATAAAAAAATTAAATTAAATAAAAAACACCTGATATTTGTTGTAAATACTTGTATGTATAGTTTGATTTTGTGTTAATTTTACCTTTTGTATGGTATATTTGCAGTATTGAGGAACCCCTCTTACTCAAGGAATGAAAGCCCTGTAATGTAGATATCTGTGTAATTGTACATGAAGTGTTTTGTAGAGTTTCTAAGCAAAAAAGAAAAGAAAAAACGCCTATTGCCACACCTCCTTTTTGTGATATATAGTTTCATTTTATCTCAATTTTAAAAAATTTATTTTGTATTTGCACTATTTGGTAACCCTCATACTCTGGGAATGCAAGGCCTTAAATATAGCTCTCTGAATAATTGTGTGCACAACATTTTTTTAAAGTGGCTGAGCTAAAAAGAAAGAAAAAAAGCCTATGGCTACACCGCTTTTTTTTGTAAATCATATTTTTTTTGTATATAGCTTGACATTGTATAGTTGACATTTACAACTTGTGTTTAAGTTTTAAACCTTTTAAAATGCTTCATTGAGCATGCTTGTGTTTTTTGTAGTAGAAAAGCTATCATTTTTCTATTTGGATTTTGTGTTTTTTGTGTGATTTTGGGTCCAGTATGTTGATGCAGTACATCAAAGTGAAAAACTAATTGTCTGGTCATATAGGTGATGTTGTGCTGAAAAAAATAATACCAAACATTGGTATGGTAAACATTTGTTTATGTGGCAAAATTAAACAAAAATAAAAGCACTCAAAAACGGCCAAAATAGCCCAAGACTCCGAAGGGTTAATTCCGGTATTGGGGAGTATCCTCTCAAACACAATCGGTTATGTCTTAAAAAAATAATACAAAAAGAAAATGCATGTGACACTATAATGAAAACAGTATGGGCCGTTCACGTTACGTGTTTTGCGCGCTCATCCTTTACTGAAACGTCTTCGTCTTCATGGAGAACGGCTCATGATTGCTCAGCAACAGGAAGCCCTTTTTAAAAGAGAAAAAAAAAAGCCTCCCTTCATCCTCCCGTCGCCCCGACAACTGGTGAGTGTTTACTTCCCGCGAGTGGGCGTGGTTTCAGCGCAGCAGCGGACACGCCCCCAGCGTTTAGGAACAGAGACTACTGCTCATTTATTCTAGATTTTGATATAGCTTATTTTATGTACTTGCCAGATTTTTTTATCATTCAAATTTGCTGGGTGTCTAATAACCCATTTTTCTGTGGTGTGACAAACTCAGAACACATACTTCATTTTGACTTTACAGGGACTTTAAGGTTGAGCCAGCGGAGTCACTGATGACACACACACACACACACACACACACACACACACACACACACACACACAACTCTCCTGCATCTAACACACACACACACACACACACACACAACTCTCCTGCATCTAACACACACACACACACACACACACAACTCTCCTGCATCTAACAAACACACACACACACACACACACACACACACACACACACAACTCTCCTGCATCTACCACACACACACAAACAACTCTCCTGCATCTAACACACACACACACACACACACACACACACAGCTCTCCTGCATCTAACACACACACACACACACAACTCTCCTGCATCTAACACACACACACACAACTCTCCTGCATCTAACACACACACACACACACACACAGCTCTCCTGCATCTAACACACACACACACACACAACTCTCCTGCATCTAACACACACACACACACACAACTCTCCTGCATCTAACACACACACACACACAACTCTCCTGCATCTAACACACACACACACACACACACACACACACACAACTCTCCTGCATCTAACAAACACACACACACACACACACACACACACACACACACAACTCTCCTGCATCTAACACACACACACAAACAACTCTCCTGCATCTAACACACACACACACACACACACACACACACAGCTCTCCTGCATCTAACACACACACACACACACAACTCTCCTGCATCTAACACACACACACACAACTCTCCTGCATCTAACACACACACACACACACACACAGCTCTCCTGCATCTAACACACACACACACACAACTCTCCTGCATCTAACACACACACACACACACAACTCTCCTGCATCTAACACACACACACACACAACTCTCCTGCATCTAACACACACACACACACACAACTCTCCTGCATCTAACACACACACACACACACAACTCTCCTGCATCTAACACACACACACACACACACAACTCTCCTGCATCTAACACACACACACACACACACACACACACACACACACACAACTCTCCTGCATCTAACACACACACACACACAACTCTCCTGCATCTAACACACACACACACACAACTCTCCTGCATCTAACACACACACACACACACAACTCTCCTGCATCTAACACACACACAAAACTCTCCTGCATCTAACACACACACACACACACACACACACACACACACACACACACACACACAACTCTCCTGCATCTAACACACACACACACACACAACTCTCCTGCATCTAACACACACACACACACACAACTCTCCTGCATCTAAAACACACAACACACACACACAACTCTCCTGCATCTAACACACACACACACACACACACACACACAACTCTCCTGCATCTAACACACACACACACACACAAAACTCTCCTGCATCTAACACACACACACACACACACAACTCTCCTGCATCTAACACACACACACACACACACACAACTCTCCTGCATCTAACACACACACACACACACACACACACACACAACCCTCCTGCATCTAACACACACACACACACACACACACACACACAACTCTCCTGCATCTAACACACACACACACACACACACACACAACTCTCCTGCATCTAACACACACACACACACACACACACAACTCTCCTGCATCTAACAAACACACACACACACACACACACACACACACACAACTCTCCTGCATCTACCACACACACACACACAACTCTCCTGCATCTAACACACACACACAAACAACTCTCCTGCATCTAACACACACACACACACACACACACACACACACACACAGCTCTCCTGCATCTAACACACACACACACACACAACTCTCCTGCATCTAACACACACACACACAACTCTCCTGCATCTAACACACACACACACACACACACAGCTCTCCTGCATCTAACACACACACACACACAACTCTCCTGCATCTAACACACACACACACACACAACTCTCCTGCATCTAACACACACACACACACACAACTCTCCTGCATCTAACACACACACACACACACAACTCTCCTGCATCTAACACACACACACACACACACAACTCTCCTGCATCTAACACACACACACACACACACACAACTCTCCTGCATCTACACACACACACACACACACACACACACACACACACACACACACACACACACAACTCTCCTGCATCTAACACACACACACACACAACTCTCCTGCATCTAACACACACACACACACAACTCGCCTGCATCTTACACACACACACACACACAACTCTCCTGCATCTAACACACACACAAAACTCTCCTGCATCTAACACACACACACACACACACACACACACACACACACACACACACACACACACACACACACACACAACTCTCCTGCATCTAACACACACACACACACACAACTCTCCTGCATCTAAACACACTCACACACACACACAACTCTCCTGCATCTAACACACACACACACACAACTCTCCTGCATCTAACACACACACACACACAACTCTCCTGCATCTAACACACACACACACACACAACTCTCCTGCATCTAACACACACACAAAACTCTCTTGCATCTAACACACACACACACACACAACTCTCCTGCATCTAACACACACACACACACACACACACAACTCTCCTGCATCTAACACACACACACACACACACACACAACTCTCCTGCATCTAACACACACACACACACACACACACACAACTCTCCTGCATCTAACACACACACACACAACTCTCCTGCATCTAACACACACACACACACACACACACAACTCTCCTGCATCTAACACACACACACACACAACTCTCCTGCATCTAACACACACACACACACAAAACTCTCCTGCATCTAACACACACACACACAACTCTCCTGCATCTAACACACACACACACACACAACTCTCCTGCATCTAAAACACACAACACACACACACAACTCTCCTGCATCTAACACACACACACACAACTCTCCTGCATCTAACACACACACACACACACACACACACAACTCTCCTGCATCTAACACACACACACACACACACAACTCTCCTGCATCTAACACACACACACACACACAACTCTCCTGCATCTAACACACACACACACACACACACACACACACACACACACACACACACACACACACACACACACACACACACACACACACACACACACACACACACACACACACACACACACACACACACACACACACACACACAACTCTCCTGCATCTAACACACACACACACACAACTCTCCTGCATCTAACACACACACACACACAACTCTCCTGCATCTAACACACACACACACACACAACTCTCCTGCATCTAACACACACACAAAACTCTCCTGCATCTAACACACACACACACACACACACACACAACTCTCCTGCATCTAACACACACACACACACACAACTCTCCTGCATCTAACACACTCACACACACACACACACACACACAACTCTCCTGCATCTAACACACACACACACACAACTCTCCTGCATCTAACACACACACACACACAACTCTCCTGCATCTAACACACACACACACACACAACTCTCCTGCATCTAACACACACACAAAACTCTCTTGCATCTAACACACACACACACACACAACTCTCCTGCATCTAACACACACACACACACACACACACAACTCTCCTGCATCTAACACACACACACACACACACAACTCTCCTGCATCTAACACACACACACACACACACACACAACTCTCCTGCATCTAACACACACACACACAACTCTCCTGCATCTAACACACACACACACACACACACACACACAACTCTCCTGCATCTAACACACACACACACACACACAACTCTCCTACATCTAACACACACACACACACAACTCTCCTGCATCTAACACACACACACACAACTCTCCTGCATCTAACACACACACACACACACAACTCTCCTGCATTTAAAACACACAACACACACACACAACTCTCCTGCATCTAACACACACACACACAACTCTCCTGCATCTAACACACACACACACACACACACACAACTCTCCTGCATCTAACACACACACACACACACACACACACACAACTCTCCTGCATCTAACACACACACACACAACTCTCCTGCATCTAACACACACACACACACACACACACAACTCTCCTGCATCTAACACACACACACACACAACTCTCCTGCATCTAACACACACACACACACACAACTCTCCTGCATCTAACACACACACACACACACACACACAACTCTCCTGCATCTAACACACACACACACACACACACAACTCTCCTGCATCTAACACACACACACACACACAACTCTCCTGCATCTAACACACACACACACACACAACTCTCCTGCATCTAACACACACACACACACACACACACACACAACTCTCCTGCATCTAACACACACACACACAAAACTCTCCTGCATCTAACACACACACACACACACAACTCTCCTGCATCTAACACACACACACACACACAACTCTCCTGCATCTAACACACACACACACACACACACACACACACACAACTCTCCTGCATCTAACACACACACACACACAACTCTCCTGCATCTAACACACACACACACACACACACACACACACAACTCTCCTGCATCTAACACACACACACACACACACACACACACACAACTCTCCTGCATCTAACACACACACACACACACACACACAACTCTCCTGCATCTAACACACACACACACACACACACACAACTCTCCTGCATCTAACACACACACACACACACACACACACACACACACACACACACACACACACACAGTCTCTCTCTCTCTCATACACACACAGACACACACACACACACACACAACTCTCCTGCATCTAACACACACACACACACACACACACACAACTCTCCTGCATCTAACACACACACACACACACACAACTCTCCTGCATCTAACACACACACACACACACACACACACACACACCTCTCCTGCATCTAACACACACACACACACACACACACACACACACACACACACAGTCTCTCTCTCTCTCATACACACACAGACACACACACACACACACACACACACACACACAACTCTCCTGCATCTAACACACACACACACACACACACACACAACTCTCCTGCATCTAACACACACACACACACACACAACTCTCCTGCATCTAACACACACACACACACACAACTCTCCTGCATCTAACACACACACACACACACACACACACACACACACACACACACACACACACACACACACACACACACACACACACACACACACACACACACACACACACACACACACACACACAACTCTCCTGCATCTAACACACACACACACACAACTCTCCTGCATCTAACACACACACACACACAACTCTCCTGCATCTAACACACACACACACACACAACTCTCCTGCATCTAACACACACACAAAACTCTCCTGCATCTAACACACACACACACACACACACACACAACTCTCCTGCATCTAACACACACACACACACACAACTCTCCTGCATCTAACACACTCACACACACACACACACACACACAACTCTCCTGCATCTAACACACACACACACACAACTCTCCTGCATCTAACACACACACACACACAACTCTCCTGCATCTAACACACACACACACACACAACTCTCCTGCATCTAACACACACACAAAACTCTCTTGCATCTAACACACACACACACACACAACTCTCCTGCATCTAACACACACACACACACACACACACAACTCTCCTGCATCTAACACACACACACACACACACAACTCTCCTGCATCTAACACACACACACACACACACACACACACACAACTCTCCTGCATCTAACACACACACACACAACTCTCCTGCATCTAACACACACACACACACACACACACACACAACTCTCCTGCATCTAACACACACACACACACACACAACTCTCCTACATCTAACACACACACACACACAACTCTCCTGCATCTAAC
>NW_027509141.1:112500-115000 GCF_051911475.1 Siphateles boraxobius | reverse complement strand
CTAAAGCACACTAAAACACACTAAAACACACTAAAACACACTAAAGCACACTAAAGCACACTAAAACACACTAAAGCACACTAAAACACACTAAAGCACACTAAAGCACACTTAAACACACTAAAGCACACTAAAGCACACTTAAACACACTAAAGCACACTAAAGCAAACTAAAGCACACTACAGCACACTAAAGCACACTAAAACACACTAAAACACACTAAAGCACACTAAAACACACTAAAACACACTAAAGCACACTAAAACACACTAAAACACACTAAAACACACTAAAGCACACTAAAGCACACTTAAACACACTAAAGCACACTAAAACACACTAAAGCACACTAAAACACACTAATGCACACTAAAGCACACTTAAACACACTAAAGCACACTAAAGCACACTTAAACACACTAAAGCACACTAAAGCACACTTAAACACACTAAAGCAAACTAAAGCACACTACAGCACAGTAAAGCACACTAAAACACACTAAAGCACACTAAAGCACACTTAAACACACTAAAGCACACTAAAACACACTAAAGCACACTAAAACACACTAAAGCACACTAAAGCACACTTAAACACACTAAAGCACACTAAAGCACACTAAAGCACACTTAAACACACTAAAGCACACTAAAGCACACTTAAACACACTAAAGCACACTAAAGCAAACTAAAGCACACTACAGCACACTAAAGCACACTAAAACACACTAAAACACACTAAAGCACACTAAAGCACACTTAAACACACTAAAGCACACTAAAACACACTAAAGCACACTAAAACACACTAAAACACACTAAAACACACTAAAGCACACTAAAGCACACTTAAACACACTAAAACACACTAAAGCACACTAAAGCACACTACAGCACACTAAAGCACACTTAAACACACTAAAACACACTAAAGCACACTAAAGCACACTAAAGCACACTAAAACACACTAAAACACACTAAAACACACTAAAACACACTAAAGCACACTTAAACACACTAAAACACACTAAAGCACACTAAAGCACACTAAAGCACACTTAAACACACTAAAACACACTAAAGCACACTAAAGCACACTAAAGCACACTAAAACACACTAAAGCACACTAAAACACACTAAAGCACACTAAAACACACTAAAGCACACTAAAGCACACTTAAACACACTAAAACACACTAAAGCACACTAAAGCACACTACAGCACACTAAAGCACACTAAAGCACACTAAAACACACTAAAGCACACTAAAACACACTAAAGCACACTAAAGCACACTTAAACACACTAAAACACACTAAAACACACTAAAACACACTAAAGCACACTAAAACACACTAAAACACACTAAAGCACACTAAAACACACTAAAGCACACTAAAGCACACTAAAACACACTAAAACACACTAAGCACACTAAAGCACACTAAAACACTAAAACACACTAAAACACACTAAGCACACTAAAGCACACTAAAACACTAAAACACACTAAAACACAGCTAAAGCACACTAAAACACACTAAAGCACACTAAAGCACACTAAAACACACTAAAACACACTAAAGCACACTAAAACACACTAAAACACACTAAAGCACAGTAAAACACACTAAAACACACTAAAGCACACTAAAACACACTAAAACACACTAAAGCACAGTAAAACACACTAAAACACACTAAAGCACACTAAAACACACTAAAACACACTAAAGCACACTAAAACACACTTAAGCACACTAAAGCACACTAAAGCACACACTAAAACACACTAAAGCACACTAAAACACACTAAAACACAATAAATTACACTAAAACACACTAAAACACACTAAAGCACACTAAAACACTAAAACACACTAAAAAACAGCTAAAGCACACTAAAACACACTAAAACACACTAAAGCACAGTAAAACACACTAAAACACACTAAAGCACACTTAAACACACTAAAACACACTAAAGCACACTAAAGCACACTAAAACACACTAAAGCACACTAAAACACACTAAAGCACACTAAAGCACACTAAAACACACTAAAGCCCACTAAAGCACACTAAAACACACTAAAGCACACTAAAACACACTAAAGCACACTAAAACACACTAAAGCACACTAAAGCACACTAAAACACACTAAAGCCCACTAAAGCACACTAAAACACACTAAAGCACACTAAAGCACACTAAAACACACTAAAACACAATTTCCTCTTGCAAAACCCTTGGCTCTGGTGTCAGCGAGTGAAGACAACAGTTTAAAACAGTCCATACACATGACACACACACACACACATACACACGACACACACACACTAAATTGAATTGCACTAGCATGGTTTAAATCATATTTATCTGACCGCTATCAGTTTGTAGCAGTAAATGAAGAGATGTCTTATCGATCACAAGTTCAGTATGGCGTACCACAAGGCTCAGTACTAGGACCGCTGCTATTCACTCTGTACATGCT